>NC_137150.1:99921120-100179147 GCF_951394435.1 Stenella coeruleoalba
GTCATAGAGATCCCTTCTTTCTCTGAATTGTTGTAATTGTATGGACTATAATGCCAAGTTTGCATTTATAATATACACAGTGCATTTATAATATACTCATTGTTTTCTGTCCTTGTAAATAAAGTGTATGATATAAACTGGAAATTTCAATCAAAAGATGTGATTTTTACCCACGGCTTCAACACTTTGATTTGAGTAAATTTAAATTAGTTACTTAAACTTATGTAATCCTCAAGTTCTATATCTATAAAATAAAGAACATCACAGAGTTGATATGAGGATATTATATCTCCATAAGTGAAGATATTTGATAAACTATAAAGTAAGATATCATGTAAACAATTATGATAATGATGATGACCTATAGAATATATACTCTATCATAATCCTCTTGATGTCAGATATTGTCTCTTCAATACCTGAAATCTCTCAGCAAAGAATTATGTGCCTTTTTGCTAGGAGTTATTAATAATTCAGTAGTTAGTAATGAGTACTTTGTAAATACTCTTGATATCTAATAATTTCATCTTCAATAAAATAAAATCAAGTTTAAAAATGCTTACTTTGTTTCCTTACATCGCTAATATGAGATAAGGCATATCAGAACAAAGAATTAAATCAAGTCATAGGTTAAAAGATATACCTTGTTCATGGATTAGAAGAACTAATACTGTTAAAGTGACCATACCACCCAAGGCAATCTATAGATTCAATGCAATCCCTATCAAAATACCAAGGGCATTTTTCATAAAACTAGAACAAATGATCTTAAAATTTGTATAGAAACCCAAAAGACCGCAAAAGCAATCTTGAGAAAGAAGAACAGAACTGGAGGAATCACACTCTCTGGCTTCAGACTGTACTACAAAGCTACAGTAATCAAAACAGTGTGGTAATGGCACAAAGACAGACATATAAATCAATAGAGAGCCCAGAAATAAACCCACACACTTATGGTCAACTAATCTACAACAAAGGAGGCAAGAATATACAGTGGAGACAAGATAGTCTCTTCAAGAAGTGGTCCTGGGAAAATAGGACAGCTACATGTAAAAGAATGAAATTTGAAAATTCTGTAATACCATATACAAAAATAAACTCAAAATGAATTAAAGACCTAAACATAAGACCAGAAACCATAAAACTCCTAGAGAAAAACATAGGAAGAATATACTTTCACATAAATCATAGCAATATTTTTTAGATCTGTCTCCTAAAGCAAAGGAAGAAAAGCAAAAATAAACAAATGTGACCTAATTAAGTTTCAAAAGCTTTTGCATAGCAAAGGAAACCATCAACAAACAAAAAGACAACCTATTAAATGGGAGAAAATATTTACAAATCATATGACTGATAAGAGGTTAATATACAAAAGATATAAACAGCTCATACAACTCAACATCAAAAAAAAAAAACATGAGCTTCCCTGGTGGCACAGTGGTTGAGAGTCCGCCTGCTGATGCAGGGGACACGGGTTCATGCCCCGGTCTGGGAAGATCCCACATGCCGCGAAGCGGCTGGGCCCATGAGCCATGGCCGCTGAGCCTGTGCGTCCGGAGCCTGTGCTCCACAACGGGAGAGGCCACAACAGTGAGAGGCCCACGTATCGCAAAAAAAAAAAGCCCCAAAAAACAAAAAAAAACAACCTGATTAAAAAATGAGTAGAAGACCTGAATAGACTTTTCCAAAGAGGACATGCAGATGTCCAATAGGCACATGAAAAGATGTTCAACAGCATTAATCATCAGAGAAATGCAAATTAAAACCACAGTGAGATATCACCTCACACATGTCAGAATAGCTATCATTAAAAAGAACACAAATAACAAGTGTTGGCAAGGATGTGAGAAAAGGGAACCCTCTACAGTGTTAGTGAGAATGTAAATTAGTGCAGCCACTGTGGAAAACAGTATGGAGGCTTCTCAAAACCTAAACATAGAACTACCTTATGACCCAACAATTTCATTCCTGGGTATCTATCTAAAGAAAACAAAAACACTAATTCAAAAACATATATGCAAAAAAAAAAGATATATGCATCCCAATGTTCATAGAACATTATTTACAAGATCCAAGATATAGAAGCAACCTAAGTGTCCACCTATAGATGAATGGATAAAGAAGGTGTGGTATGTACATACAATGGAGGGGAAAGATAAGGATAGGAGATTAAGATGTACAAACTATTACGTTTAAAATAAAGAAGCCACAAGGATGTATTGTACAACAGAGGGAATATAGCCAGTATTTTGTACTAACTATAAATGAAGTCTAACCTTTAAAAATTGTGAATCAACAACCAAAATTGTTGTACAACTGTAACTTATGTAATACTGTACATCAACTATACTTCAATTTAAAAAAAAAAGAAAACTATGCATTAGGCATCCTTTTGGCTCTTAAAACAAGTAATGAGGATAGAAAAAGTAGATGTTATGGAACTACTATCTGATTATAAGACAAATATTGATCTTGCTGGAGAAAATCTTCCTTCAATCAGTTTCTCACTTATGTTTTTCTTGAAAATGAGATTTGAAACATTGAAGCAATTAAAGAAAACAAATGAATTTTTTCACTGTCATAATGTCATCGGCAAAACAGTGACTATCAGTTATTAACTCAATAAAAGGAACAGCCAGGAAGTCAACACTAAAATATTTTTCATAACTAAGAAAAATTAAAAGAAAAAAAATAAATGTTGGCTAAATTATAAGAGAATTATAATTAGACATCACTACCTCTCTTAAAACACTAACTCCATTACAAAATGTTTTAATGTTTAATAATGAAAAACTAGCCAGACGTCAAAGATATTGGTAGAAAATTAATATATAACCATGGAGAATGGCAATTATGATGTGTGTAGCAACAATAGATATATAAAGTAATGAAAAGTGAATAAAGGTAAACTTGGATATATACACTAAAACATTAATATTCAAAAATGATTTCATAGAATCAGGAGGCTTGAGAGTTGACAAATAATTAGTTATTAAGGAGTAAGGGTGTCTCTGGAAGATAATTTCTCATGAATAATGATGATTAGTTGTTACTGTTCAACTTCCATGCTCAGTTGTTTCAATTTTAAGAATCCAATTACCACATTTTTCCATGAACTAATATATTAAAACTGAGAAAAAGACACAGCCCTTGACTTCACAGAATTTCAGCTTCATGAGGGAGAGAGCCACAACTCAGTATACCTCAGAACAGAACAGCAAGGGCAATAAGGATCATATCAGCATTGTGCACAGGGTATCATCAGGGCCCACGGTCAACAGTGACTATCTCTTGTCTAAGAGGTCCTAGGCTTCACATACCAGGCATGGCATCAGCATTTGAATTAGGGAGTGAGCAGTTTTAGCCACACCAAGAATTAGAAAATAAGAGACTCCCTAGTAGGTAGGTGAGTGCTGCACTAATTAGTTTACATTTATTTTTTTTTACTTAACCCTTAAAAAAATCTATAAAGTAGATAATATTATTTATTTTATAGATGAGGAAACTATATATGAAAGTACTAACTGTTCTGACTAAAGTCATACAGGTGTACATTTCTATTTTGGGAGGCGAGGAATATATGTAACTTATTAGAATAAGTTAGGAGTCTGTCATAACTCCAATATCTGGCTTACACAAACTTTATTAGCCTTGGTCATATATGAGTGAGTTAGCTGCTCATTCAATTTGCCCAGGTGTGCACTTCAGACATTACAGGGTGAGTGAAGATTACTTCATTTCAAGGAATCCATCAGTTCTGGGGCTCCACACTACGCAGCACAGGTCTAGAAAGTTAAATAGGCTATTGGGGTGGATGGTAAGTATGGAATCAGATAATTTATTCAGGAGGCTAGTATATTAATCTGGGGAAAAGATAATGGTATCACGGACCAGAGTGGTTGCAAAAATGGTGTTAAAAGCAATCAAATTTTGAATATAGTTTTAAGGTAAAGCCACAGAAATTTGCTGTTAAATCAGTTATAAGGTTTGAGAAAAAGTGAGGTCAAATATAACTCAAGTTTTTGTCTGGAGATACTGGAATGCTAGAATTTCCCTTTTATTAAACGGTGATGACTGCGGAAGAAGCAGATAGGTAAGTAGTTCAGATTTGGATATGTTACATAAGATGCCTGACAGACACCTAAGTTGAACAGGTGCCATTCTGGATATACAAGTCTGAGTGCAGAGAAGTCCAGGCTGAAATACAAATTCAGGATTCATAAACATATGGAAAGTCTTGAGACTGAAAAAGACCATATCAAGAGTAACTGGCAATATAAGAGTCAAATTATTGATCCCTGGAGGAGAACCCAGAAAAATATAGAAGAAACAAATAAAGTGATGTTATGGAAGCCAAGTGATACAATTGTTTCAAAAAAGAGGTAGTTATTATACGTAATAAATGCATAAATGTTGCTCATAAATCTAGTAAGGTGAAGGTTGAAAACCGACTTCTAAATTTCATAATGTAAGTGTTACAGGTGATCTTGAGTTGAGTTGCTCCAGTGGAGCAGCTGGACAAAAGTCTAACTAGAGTGGTTTTGTAAGAGAAGATGGGGAGTACGGACAGCTCTTTCATGGAGAGGTAAAGGAGATAACATAATTTTTCAAGGAATTTTATAGAAAAATATATAATAGAGATAAATATATTGCAGCATATTTATATGCTGATATATATATATAATATAATTGATGATGCATTAGAATAACAGTATTAATATAAGAGAATATAAATCAGGAACAGAAAAACTCTTCTTTCTTCTTTCAATGATAATTTCCAAAATCTTAAATTCAGTTTCTTTGTTTATCTCTTTCATTTTCATTTAATAGTTTAATTTTTACAGTTGCTTCTCTAGGAAAATACAGGCTGCTAGCCCATCTTTCAAATTTTAATATGATTATATGCATGTACACATACGTGTGCATATATATACACATATCTGTTTGTGTGTATATACATATATATACACACACATATAAACACATACATATAGATGTAAATACAGTCTCTATTAGGGGACAAAATGAGAGGGTTGAACTAAATTATCTCTTAGTTCCCAGACTGTTTCTAAGGGACTATAATCCTTTCTTAACAGCTTCTTTGGAGATCTGCTTCATTCACTGGGAGCAGATGTTTGTAGAATTATTGCTTATGTTCACCTGTCACTATGAACTCCTGAAGCCGGCCTATTTAGGACCATTTCTTTTTCATTGAAAAAAAAAATGTGTTTAACACATTAATTCAAACTATATACTGATTAACAGGTTAATGAAGTTGGTTTTTCTCTATCTCAACCTGCTAGAGAATTCTGTTCGTTGGCCCATTTTCCCCTTAAAAATTGCTGCCTTGTCTCTTTTCAGTTTTGCTGATGCATACTAAATTCTACAGAACTTTGAACAGCCACATTTGTCTCATAAAAAGCAAAGAATACTACATTATTTTTTACTTTATGTTTAAATGAGTCTGATAACTGGAACTTCAGTTTTATTGAATATTATTACTCAATGCAATATGAAAAACTTAGAATTTTATAGTACAATTTGGATCACCATTATAATTCTGTCCAATCAGCACTGTCTTAGGCCATTAAGAACAGAGAGTAGATGCATACATATTCCAAAGTTGCTTTACATTTTCCAGGCAGATGGACTCATAAATGCTTTTGAATCGGCACGTTAGGAACTGATGGTCTATTTTCAAATAAGTCAATAAAGCACTTTTTTGGCCAAGTACTGTTATTAAAATGCCTGACTTTGTACACTTGGTTCTATCAACAAACTTTCTAAGTAATTAAAGTGTGAAAACTTATTAGACCTCATAGGAGACAGAAATCTAAATGGTATATTGAGACATAATCACTTCTCTCAGGGAGTTTACACCTTAATGCTAGGGAAAGAAAAATAACAACAACAAAAATAAACTCCCTTGAAATAATAATTATAATACAAGGCAAATGTGATAAAGGCTATAAATCACATATAGATCACTGATTTTTCTATTAAAAAGTTAGCGAGAGAATTATAAACAATTAGATCCAAAAGTTTAGAAGTTCCACAATTTAAGTAGATATGTAGATATATACTATTTTAACATTAGCTCTTATACACATGCAAAGATACTACTTTTTGTGTACTTACTACTTCAGAATTTTAAATGTCAGACTGTTGGTGGAAATGTAAATTGGTACAGCCACTATGGAGAACAGTATGGAGGTTCCTTAAAAAACTAAAAATAGAGCTACCATATGATCCAGCAATCCTACTCCTGGGCATATATCGAGAGAAAACTATAATTTAAAAAGATAAGTGCACCCCAATGGTCACTGCAGCACTATTTACAGCAGCCAAGACATGGAAGCAACCTAAATGGCCATCAACGGAGGAATGGATTAAGAAGATGTGGTACACACACACACACACACACACACACACACACACACACACACAGGAATATAACTCAGCCATAAAGAGGAATGAAACAATGCAATTTGCAGCAACTTCAATGTACCTAAAAAGTGTCATACTAAATGAAGTGAGACAGAGAAAGACAAATATCCTATGATATCACTTACATGTGGAATCTAAAAAAATGATATAAATGGACTTATTTACAAAACAGAAACAGACTCACAGACATAGAAAACAAACTTATGGTTACCAAAGGGGAAAGGTGGGGGGGTAGGGATAAATTAGGAATTTGGGATTAACATATACACACTACTATATACAAAATAATCAACAAGGACCTACTGTATAGCACAGGGTATTCTACTCAATATTCTGTAATAACCTATATGGGAAAAGAATCTTAAAAAGAATAGACATATGTATATGTATAACTGAATCACTTTGTTGTATACCTGAAACTAACACAACATTGTAAATCAACTATACTCTCCAATATAAAATAAAAATTAAAAAAATTTAAAATGTCAAGAATATCACCTATTGCTTTTCTTAATCTTTTATTTAAAAATTAATTTATTAGTTCTTTCATTATGTTCCTATAGTCAAAGTTAATTTTTTTTTCATTTTTCATGTTTATATATTTTGTTTATTGCTAGGCAATTATATCTTAAAAAATCTTGACTATATATTTTTTTAAAAATACACTATTTACACTCATAATTATATTGTGCAATCTCTAGTCACAGAATTATTATCACCTCTCTTTTTATTGCAAAGTACTGCAATATTCTAAGTAGATATTCATTATATTTTCAAAATATATAAAATCTGAAATTTAGGTTTTAAGACTAGTCTTAGGAAGAAAAAATGCCCCTTTAAGGTCATTTTGCTAATTCACTGAACTGTATCGCCGGCATCTTCCCAGGTATAGATAATTAACAACATTATATAAATACTTATTACTTTTAAACTTTCACTTAAAATCAAGAGCAATAATATACATTTCCTTGAGCCTGAATATAATTTTTAAAAATTATAGAAACTACCTTCTGCCATTTATGTAGTATACACAGAACTTGAAAAAGTTGATATAAATTTTATAATTTTTTTTTTCTTTTTGCGGTACGTGGGCCTCTCACTGCTGTGGCCTCTCCCGTTGCGGAGCACAGGCTCCAGATGCGCAGGCTCAGCGGCCATGGCTCACTGGCCCAGCCGCTCCACGGCATGTGGGATCTTCCCGGACTGGGGCACGAACCCGTGTCCCCTGCATCGGCAGGCAGACTCTCAACCACTGCGCCACCAGGGAAGCCCAATTTTTATAATAATTTAACTTCATACTCTATCATTATAATGGATTAGTAACAGCTTGATTTTTTTAAGTTTGTATAAAACAGAACCATGACGTTTTCTAATTACCTATTTTACATGCTTTAGAACCATTACACTTCAAAAATATTTTTGAGAAGCCAGATGTTTGTCACTGATATTTTTAAAAAAATAACAGTTAAGAAATAAAAGTTCAGTTCAAAGTAAGCATATGGACTTTTTAATGTACTTAACTTTGGGGTCTAAAAAGACAAACTCCCATAGAAAAAGAATCTTTCTACTTAAAAAATATGTTATTAATGAACATGTTGTTTTCCTAGAAACTTTTCCAACCTGGCTCCTATGGAGCTGCAGCATGTACATCCAGAGGAGAAGTAACATCAGGGTCTGGTGAGGAGGTCTCTTCAGTGCCTTCTTGAATTGTCCCCCCTTTTAGCAGTGTTGAAAATAGGTCTGGAAAAGCATAGGAAAGCTATATCAAATTTTCCTTAGGAGGTTTGTTCCGTACTGTTTTAGCAACTTTGCATGGTGAAGGTGTTCTATGGTATGACATTATGTATTCATTTTCACTAATGACTCTTCCTCTGTAAAATTAACAATATACTCAAGATAAATATATTTACATTGTAGTAACTCAAATCAAGTTATATTTGAAAATACATATGTGTGAGTCAGATCAGAAGCATCCTTAGAACTATGCATATGTAAAAATGATTTCTAAGAAAAGCTGAACTATTTAGAATGATATCTGTTATACAAAATGAAATATGATGCTTCTGGACAATCTAACTTTGATGTGCTATCTTTATAAGCTGAATTTCAAAGATATTTAAGTGTTGTATGCTCTTACACAGTCTGGAAAATATTAAATGCATTGTTTAATAGGGATAAATAAGAATTATTTCCATGTGCAATACATAGAATAGTTTTACATATATATGTTACATATATAATAGTTATATTATGTATGTGTTCACCCAAAATGAAAATATCGCTGATTACACTTCTAACCTTGAATGAAGAAAATTAAGATTGTATGTTGGCAGGAAAATACCACTTTCAATTTGTAAAAATGATCAGTGTAATTAGTTAAAGCAAAAAATATTTTTAAATTTGATTTTTCCCCATTATTGACTATCTGACATCTAGTAAAACTGATGATTTAGCTATAGCTATTTTCTAAAATCCCTAACAATATTAATATGAGTATTGTCTTCAGGTTTAGTGAAAACGAACACAGTAAAAACTACTTAAAAGAAGAGAGGTTGCTAAAACAGTAACCATTAATCTAAATGCTCTTAGTGTTACGGTATCATTTAAACTTGTACAAAGCTTGGGTAGACATTGAAGAATCAATATTATTTGAATTCCAGTATAACGACTGAAAGTGAATATAAACTGTAAATGGTATCACCATTTTTCATAGTGCTAGTATATTAAAAACAAGTAATGAAGAAGACTCTTTCATAATGCTAGGAGCAAAAATATTTAAAGCTATCATATTTGAAGCACTTTTTTGCTAACTCATGTTTTCATATTTAGGATTGATAGTCCTTTAGAAAAAGACATTTGAACCATGTGATTATTTTATGGTACTTAATATGTTAAAACTTATTTCAATCTCATTTGCCCTCCTAATTGCCCATTCTTAAATTCATAACTTTAAACTTCACTAATACTTGAAAACATTGTAAAGTAATATACATATTATAAATTAATTTTTGTAAATATTTCTATATCCACTTATCATATGACCATGATACAGTTACTGTACAATTATAGTTACTCAATATGTAGTTTGTTTAACAAAACACGAAATCAGTAGAAATATCTATCTGCTTGTGGTATTTTGTCTTTTGATTATTCTAGAAATCTGCATTTGGTTATTTCAAAGCCACAGTTAAAAATTAATAAGGTATGCTGAAAAAATTATTTCTAAAAATCAAATGATCACTTATGAAAATGATAATTTACAACTAAGATTAGAAAACCCTAATGTGTTAATATAATTCCTTTAATAATGGCAGAATAAGGTAAAACCAAAATTAATCTTTAAGAATAAACTCTAAAAACACTCTTCATTTGAAAACTAAAGTTGAAAGAAAGGAAAATCTGACAGAAATTAATACTGACCCGCATGGGGGCCTCCCTGGTGGTGGAATGGTTAAGAATCCGCCTGCCAGAGCTTCCATGGTGGCACAGTGGTTGGGAGTCCGCCTGCCGGTGCAGGGGACGCGGGTTCGTGCCCCGGTCCGGGAGGGTCCCACATGCCGCTGAGCGGCTGGGCCCGTGAGCCATGACCGCTGGGCCTGCGCGTCCGGGGCCTGTGCTCAGCGGCGGGAGAGGTCACAGCAGTGAGAGGCCCGCGTACCGAAAAATAAGAAGAAGAAGAAGAATCTGCCTGCCAAAGCAGGGGACACAGCTTCCAGCCCTGGTCCGGGAATATCCCACATGCGGTGGAGCAACTAAGCCCATGTGCCACAACTACTGAGCCTGCGCTCTGGAGCCCGCGAGCCACAACTACTGAGCCTGTGTGCCACAACTACTGAAGCCCGTGGGCCTAGAGCCCGTATTCTGCAACAAGAGAAGCCACCGCAATGAGCAGCCCACACACGGCAGCAAAGAGTAGCCCCTGCTCGCCGCAAGTAGAGAAAGCCCCCGTGCAGCAACAAAGACCCAACACAGCCAAAAATAAATAAATAAAATAAATAAATTTTAAAAATAGATAAATAAAGACTATGTGGTTAAAAAAAATACGGACCCCCATGACATTTAAATTAAATATCAGAATAGTCTAGTCAGTCAAAATGAAGTATTCTATTTACAGTCTTCTTTGTGGTTTAAGTATGTGCAAATTTATTTCCCCCATGGGAAAAAAATCATTAAAACAAGAAAATACATTTTATAATTTGAAAGCGAAACTCTATTAGTAACTTATTGTAGCATGAACAATACAATATTGGGGGGGAAAACCTATGGTTTAATGACAGAATCTTATAAGGAGAAGCTGTTCATCAACATGATACTGCAGGCATTTAAAAAATAATTTAATATTTAACAATCAAAAAACCTGTTGAATTAAAAGTGTGCATAGACACAAATGAAATCCTTCCAACTTATCTAAAAAATAAGAGCTTGTAAGAGTTCACAAGAGTTCATAAAAGATTCAGTGTTAAACATATATTTCAAATTTGAAGATGTCAAAGTCAAAATACACAATAACAGTAAAATTAATTTGATTTTCATAAATTTCTGGCCAATCGGTTGTTACTTCGCACAAGCAAGCAGAATTTAAAAGATTAAAAAGAACAGATTTGGAAAGAAAAAAAAATAGAAACAGGGAAAAAGTTTGTTGCTGAACAAAAAGACAGTCCAAGAGATAACTTCCCAAAGTTATGACACATAAACTTGGTATATTATACAGGTGAAATTAGTGAAAACTTCATTTTTCATGATTTAGTAATTAAATATATGGTTCACAAGACACGGTGCTATAACAGGAGAAAAATTGCAAATTCTTTTTCTCACTGAAAGATTACAACAAATAATTAGATAGACATGACACACATGTGTACTAGTTGATATTAGAAACAGTTTAAATGTTAAGTACCAAATTGTTTCAGGCAATTTAAGGCAGTATCTTATAAGAGATGGAGTATAAACTGTAGCTTAAAGGAAGGGAGATGAAATTCTCTAAGCACACTGGATCCTTAAGTATGTACACGAGTAAACAAATGAAACAAGAGAATGATAGCAAGCTCATGAACACTGTTAATTATAAACATCATTATACAATAAAATAAATATCAATATAATTAGCTGGTTATTAAAGAGTTTTAACGTTCCCAGTGTGTGTCTAGATAGCTTAGAGGGCAACAGAGAATCAATATAAGACAACTGCTAGGGTTACATGGAGGGACTGAGGCCAAGCTGAATTTAAGAGTGCCACACTGAATAATTCTCCACATCAGCAGGTAGAAATGAGAAAACTACAATAACCAAAAAGGATGCCTTGGTAAAATAAATTTTGGAAAATCTGAGAAAATCAAATTCAAATACTTTGTGTATTTGTATTGTACTTCTTATTTCTATAATTGAAAAAATATTTTGGTCTTTAAAGCCTTATTTTAAATTAGGAATACCTACCAGCAATGGTATGCTCTATGCCCCCATTTTTGGTGAAACCGTCATAAGACATCTCTCTCCAGTGTATACTTCAAATAACATTGGCCTACAGTAAAAAAAAAATAGTACATGGCAATGGGAGAGGCTTAGGTTAGAAAAATGGCAAAGTTTTCTGCTGAGTTGCCACTGCAAATACTTGGAATCTCTCAGTAATTTCAAAATCTAACTGAGTGAACACAGTTTAACTTTAGTCATGAACACAGTTTAACTTTAAACTTTAGTTTAACCATAATAGACTGAAGTAGCCCTAACAAAGCCTAAAACTAAGTCTCAAAAAAATCAAGGTCTGTAATTTAAGTGCCTAATAGAAGAAAACTCAAAATTTTTAGAGAAAAATTACATTATCCAAAGTCTCTAAAATACAGTTGACTCTTGAACAATATGGGTTTGAACTGCACAGGTCCACTCATACGTGGATTTTTTTCAATAAAAATACATATGCCTTGTACTATGCCATTTATATAAGGGACTTGAGCATCTGTGGATATTGGTATACTTGGGGACTCGTGGAACCAATCCCCCCAGATACTGAGGGATGAATATATATCATCCATAATGTCCAGTATACAATAAGAATTTAGTAAACATGAGAAGATACAGGAAAATATGACCCTGTATCAAGAGAAAAATCTGTCAGTTGAAACAAATATACAAACCAGATGTTGAACTTAGTAAAGAGGAGTTTAAAATAGTTATGATAAACCTATTAAAAAATCTATAAGAAAAGATGACTATAATGAACCAGGGGAGGTATAAAAACTGCAAAACAAAACAAAGCAAAGCAACCAAGAAAAAAATCTGGAATTGAACAATGCAATATCTGAAATAAAAAATCCAATGATAAGATTAAAAGCATATTGGACAGGGCTTCCCTGGTGGCGCAGTGGTTGAGAGTCCGCCTGCCGATGCAGGGGACACGGGTTCGTGCCCCGGTCCGGGAAGATCCCACATGCCGCGGAGCGGTTGGGCACGTGAGCCTCGGCCGCTGAGCCTGCGCGTCCGGACCCTGTGCTCCACAACGGGAGAGGTCACAACAATGAGAGGCCCGCATACCGCAAAAAAAAAAAACAAAAAACATATTGGACAAAACAGAGAAAAAGGATCACTGAACCTGAAACACAGGTTAACAGAAATCATCCACACCGAAGTATACAGAAAAAAAAAAAAAAGATTTTAAAAAAAGAAAAGAGAATAAAAGCTCAATGACCTGAGGGACAGTATGAAGTAGTCTTGCATACATGTTTTTGGAGTCCCAGATAGAGAGGGAAGAGAGATTGGGGCAGAAATAGTTTTTGAAAAAAGGATAACAAAAAATTTTCTAAATTTAATCATAGAGAAACCCATAGTTTCAGGAAGCTTAGTAAAGTCCTTGCAGGGTAAATATAAAGAAAACTATAGCTTGTTTTTAATATTATGAACTTGGGATATTTTAATTACAGACATCATTTGTTTGTTCAGAAAACTAATATATGAATTATTTTATAAATGGTTACAAAAGCAGTTAACTTGTTGGAAGAGTAATTTGTGCGGAATTAACAACAGCATTAAACTCTGAAAAATTTCAGAAATTTGAGTTATTTGAAAGTCTAGGGCACCAAATTGAAAAAATAATAATGACCTTAAAATACTTCTTGAAAAGTATAAATATTACAATTTACCAAGTGATATTCATGAGGTGGTTTCTGTTTCTCCTTGTACATTTTATAAATACACCTTTTTTTTGCCGTTTTCTCATTGAAATTTTATTTTATTTTTTTTAACATCTTTATTGCACTATAATTGCTTTACAATGGTGTGTTAGTTTCTGCTTTATAACAAAGTGAATCAGCTATACATATACATATATCCCTATATCTTCTCCCTCTTGCATCTCCCTCCCACCCCTCGAGGTGGTCACAAAGCACCGAGCTGATCTCCTTATGCTATGTGGCTGCTTCCCACTAGCTATCTATTTTACATTTGATAGTATATATATGTCCATGGCACTCTCTCACTTTGTCCCAGCTTACCCTTCCCCCTCTCCGTGTTCTTAAGTCCATACACTTTTAAACATCATTGTTGATATTATGCTATTCCTCTTTTAGGACTGGTTGTAGATACTGCATTTTTTTTTCTTGGTATGGCAGAGTAGGATGAAGATATGGAATCTGTCTCATAGGATGAAATATTTAGCTAATGATCATTAAAATTTTATGAAGTATTGAGGTTCAAAGACACACACTGGAAACAGCTAAAAAGTGAGGGCCATGAAGACGTTCTGAGAGCTAGTAAAAGGCATGATCAGACAATTTATGAAAAAGAGCAATACCAATGGTCAATTCCAATAACCAACCAGCAAGCAAAGTATTGCAAATCAAAATATTTTTAGTCCACTAAATTGGCTAATACAATAAAACCCAATATTAATGCTATATGTGAAGTTCCATAAAAACAACTGAATAAAATGTGGGTTTGCTTGGTGAGCAAGGGTGAGCTTGCTGTATATATGGGAACCATTTGCCATGGTTATATATGTAATATCCATATTTGCATTATTTCAAGCAACCTTACTTATCTCACACTATTTTAAAAAAAAACTTACTAGCTTTGGTAAAGCAGATTCATATATGGTGCTGATGGAAGTGCAATTATTAATTTCAGGTTCACTATTTCCCAAGTAATTTTTGTCATAGTCATGAAAAAAGCACATAAAAACCTCTGCCTTTGTAAGACTTACTTCTAGCAGTGATTGGTATCAAAAGTCTTACAATTTTGCAGCTTATGCGGATGTAAATAAAATTTATTTTTAAGGCTTACTGAGGAAAATACTTTAAATTATTATTGATCCTTATGGAGTTCAAGCTGTTGGCTGTAGAACCTTATTTTGCAAAAGTTCTTCCCTTGAAAATATCACTTGCATAAATTCTGAAGTTATAACTGCTTCAAGAAAACCCAAACTAGCAGACAAGGTTGTGTGTTTGTGTGAATGTGTGTGTGTGTGAGTGTGTGTGTGTGTTCAGGTGGCGAAAGGAATATGCCATAATTTTCTGATATTTGTAAAAATAATAGTAGGTAAATTGATTTTTCCAACCTCTTTTTTTTTTTTTTTTTGCAGTATGCGGGCCTCTCACTCTTCTGGCCTCTCCCATTGCGGAGCACAGGCTCCGGACGTGCAGGATCAGTGGCCATGGCTCACGGGCCCAGCTGCTCCGCGGCATGTGGGATCTTCCCGGACCGGGGCACGAACCCATGTCCCCTGCATCGGCAGGCGGACTCTCAACCACTGCGCCACCAGGGAAGCTAAATTGATTTTTGATATAAGAAATCTTAAACTTGTTTGTTTTCTACATTAAAATAATGTTTCACCATGACTCTAGAGCTTTTTAAATCAATTATTATAAAAATTTTTGTCATAAAATACCATAGAAATAAAGCTATTTCTTACAAATAATGACAACTGTTGTCTGGTCATTTCCTGTTCTGTGTTAAGATGATAATCACAGTATTGTTTATGGTAGTCCAAAATAGAAACAAATATCTATACTTTCTCGCTTCTCTGACTCCTCAATCCATAGCTAGATGGCTGTTTCACATATTTAACTTCCCTCCAATTTCAGTCTAAAATTTATAGTCATACACTTACTCTGTATCCCTATAATTTCACACTAAATTCCTTTTTTCCCAAAAAACTTTCATATGTCCTAAACTGCCTCAACTTTCAATGATCTGCAACTTGATCCTGAACCGTTCCTATTTTCCCACTTCTTGCCAGGTGCTAATAAAACTGTAGAATTACAAGAGAATTCTGTTATAAAGTGAGTAATTTCATTTGGAGAAATCTGAAAATTGAAGTAGAGGTAGGGGAAGCTAGATGTTTGTGGCAAAGTGTGCATTCTAAAAGTATAAAAAATAAACTGAAGTTTTTATAAACATCTTTAACTAAAGAAATGCACTAATAGGTGAAGAGAAAATAAAGGTCTACAACTTTGGAAACTTGGAGTTAAAATAATTAAATATATCCTTAGTAGAAGGGAGATGCACTAAGGCAATTTAACTTCCTTCTAAAAACTGCAGATTAATCCTATTGAACATTCATTTTTTCATTATCTATAATTCATGTGGTTTATGTAATGTGAAAAATGTTAAATACTAGGGAAAATAGTTCTCTCTTAGAGGCTTTTGATAAATAAATAAAAAGCAAAAATTAGGCTGGATAACTGAAGTGTATTCTGTAATAGTTTTTTAGCTATTTTGTTTTGAAAATTTTCTCCCAAAATAGGAAAAAATACAGGAGGATATAAAGTTCGATGAGCTGTACCACTTAAATTTAATTACAAGTATCATATATTTTTAGCATTTTAATTTTTTAAAGTAAATCTCTTAACACTTTAATTATAAATAATCTTTGAAAAATAAAGACAGTTTCCTACATAACCATTATCATATCTAATAAAACTGACAGTGATTCTTTAATATTATCTAAAAATATAGTCCATTTTCAAATTTACCTATATATCCAATCAAGGTCAACATCTTGCATTTGGCTATGTCTCTCTTTTTTAACCTGAACAACTCTTTTCCCCAATTATTTCATCTAGTGATTTTAATATCCTTTGACAACCTTTGCTGAATTAATTATTCCATTAGGTTTTGAAAAATGGTGATTTTCTAATTCTATTACTTCGTTATTTAGTAGGAGGAATTTTTCTATAATGAAAAACTGTCCCTCATGAACTAAGGCCATCCGGTTACCCAGAAATAGAGTTCCTACTGGAAAATGAATATAAATGCTTAATTCTTTTCTTTAATTACAAATATCCTAAGTAAGGATTTGGTATAATAGCTATCATAAAATATAAGGCTCTTTCTTTTATGCTTTCTCTCTCTCTCTCCCTCTCTCTCATATCAAGGTAGATGGAAGGATATTAATATCCTTAATATATTTCAATCAACTTCACTCATTACTCTTTATGACACAAATCTTCACAACCTTGGCCAACAGAAGCTCCATCAAATTGGCTTCTATGTTACCACAAATATAGACACAGTGCACTAGAAGTTATGACTTTTCAATGAATTTCAAAATCACTTCTGAAATTTAATTTATTTAGTACTGTTTAGTTATTCTAATTTAAGAGCTATATAAAGGCATTGAGAGATTAGCCATTGTCAATTCATGACAATCATGAATATTTTAACAACATATATTAGGAGAAAAACATCATAAAATGCATGATGTAAAAAAATGGTATGTTTTATTTTCTGGATATTTTTTAAAAATTTAACCAAACATAATAAATATATTTGAAAAAATAATATAATAAATACAAAAAGTAAACATACAGTGATTTATATAGTTAATTAGTATGTACCTCTACTTATATATGATCTGAAAAAAGTACTTACTAATTTTCAATTATCATATGATTTATCACCTTTAGAAAGTAACATGTTCTCACTGTAGTGCTAATCATAAAGAAAATTAAACTCACATATAAAAACAACATGGTTGAGTTTTTATTATATATATTTTCCTAACTATTCTTCTAGATAAAGTTCTATGTATAATCCTTAGTTTTAAAGTAAAACATAATTAGTCTAAACAAAGACAGTATTGTTGGATATCTGCATGAGACTTAACTTCTTTTTCTTATACAGGTAATTAATGGCCTTAAAGAATTCTGGGCAGAAGCTGGCTTGAAGTTAATGCCTTTTCGTAATCCATAAAATTTTGTATTAAATAAAACTTCCTCTTAAAGGCTACATAAACCTGTACCTCAAATACTATTCAAAAATGGAACAAATTACTTTTATTCCATGATGTATGTAAATTTTAATTATTTCAGTTTTCACTGCAGAGAACAAAAAATTTTATTAAGTTGAAGCTATTTTATGGACTTATTTTGATAAATGGGGGTGGGGGACTTCCCCAAAACATACAAAAATACAGGCATCCTAAAATTTATATACATACTGAAATACAATGTATTATAGACACACATACACACAATCATAAAGAAAACTATATAGGAAGTCCTCCCTAAAGGTTTCTGGAATAATGAAGTTGCAAAAAAAAAAAAAAAATGCTGCACATCAACACGAGGATAGTTTATCTAAATGGAAATATGTTTACACGTTTGTTTATTTTTGTAAATAGAACTTAATTAACCAAGAGAAGTTTGACACTAAACTTTTAAAAACTCCTGAAGAGCAGGTCTTTGGCATTACATAGGCATTCAGTAAATATATTGTGAATTGAATAAATGAAGGCATGTTTTCATTGTGTTTAATGTTTTCTGCTACATTCTCTACACTGTAGTGTAATGAAAGGAGATTTTTCTAATTTATCTAATAAGTAGATGAGAATTATACCATTAAATTCTTTGCACTTTTCCCATCAATTTGGTTTTATTTTAAAGTGTAAATTTAAAAATCTTTCGTTGTAGGAAGACACGTCACTGATAACGAAAATTCACATAAACACAAAATATTCTGTTAAGTTTTTAAAATATTTTTCTCTACCAACAATTTATTGTGAGGAGAACACAAGATAAAATCAACTTCTGTTGCCTTTTCCCTTGTTTCTTAATTTGTAATGCAAGTATTTTGATTGGAGCTTAGGATATATATCTTTGCCTACTGTTAGATCATGTGCTCTCCTGTTGATTTTGTTTCCTTATGATTTTAGCTTTTATATGCGCTACTACAAAAATTTGTTTTTTAGTGATTATTTGAATCAAATGGCAGAGGAACTGGCAATGGAGAACTTCACAAATTACAGATCTACACTCAGAAATGTACTATGATTTTATGCAGTCCCTTTATTCTATGAAGTAGGATAAATACTTGAACAAAATAGTATGGAAAATGAAGAAAAAATATCCACACTGTACTTATCAGCACGAAGAACTTGAAGCAAAGTGATCTGTCAAATGAAGAAATATTAAGAAAATTATTATTAGAGATGGACACACATTTCTACTTTAGCTAAAGGCATAGGCTTTTAGATCTACAGTCAATTTTAAACCCTGCCTCAGTAGACTGAAAAATGATAGTTTCTCTTATTGAAATAGGGATAAATATAAAAAAAAATTCCCTAAAGCTAAATTAAATGAAGTGCCCAAATGAGTCATCTTAAAGCAAGAGACAACATTCCTTTGTAGATAATATTAATGTATTTTTATGAATTTCTGTGAAATCTATTCTCCTGTCACAAACTTTAATTGAATTCTTCCTAAAACTTCTTTTATTATGTATTTTATGTATAGATGTATAAATTTACTCCTTGCTCTCAAATCTGAATCTAGGAGCTTTTGTCATTCCTGAAAAGATTCTCTAATTTTGAAGTTCAGATCCTTCTTCATACTCTCCCTAGCTTGCATACTAGTATTCTAATGTGCTATTTACTGCTGATATTAATGTAAAAAATACAACATATCCTTAAGCCTTGCAAAGAGTAGGCATTTTTTTCAATTACACAATTACTAAAAATGACTATATCCTACTGTTGTCCATATCTTATTTATGAATAATATAGTATAATGAATGAGGGATAACTTAGATTTGGTTTATGTTAACTATAAAATGTGCCTGTTTATATTAAGAAATTGTGACATGGATATTTTATTAAAGTAATATTTCCTTATTTATTTACTTAATTTACTTTAAAAATTAATTCAAGAACACAGTAAATTCATTAAGTAGTGTTACAGAAAAGAAACCCTTTTGCCCCCATAGAAACTTGTTTATTAACCAGAAAATTAAGTATATAAGAACGTGAAATAAATAATGAATCAAAACTCATATATTAGAGACTTCCCTGGTGGTCCAGTGGTTAAGACTCCACGCTTCCAAAGCTTGGGGCCCAGGTTCCATCCCTGGTCAGGAGACTAGATCCCACGTGCATGCCGCAACTAAGAGTCCGCATGCCGCAACTAAAAGATCCCACATGCCTCAATGAAGATGCTGAACGCAGCAACGAAGATCCCACATACCACAGCTAAGACCCGGTGCAGCCAAATGAAATAAATATTTTAAAAATTCATAGTATGCTTTCAAATCACTACAATTCGTTTTTGGTTATCCCTCATATATAAGCTGGAATCTAAACATTTTTCAAAACAAATAAATATTACTAACTGTCCATACAATTAGAATAATGACTTGTAAAACAAATTGAGGTAAACCGTCTCTGAAAATGCTAAATAATTTTGAAAGCGCTATTTCATAAAATCGACAACTCTATAAAATAATAAGAATTCTGCTGAACTCTATAAAATAATCAATTATTTTTTAAGATTTCAAAATAGTTAACTAACTTCCTACTTTCCTCTGGTACAGACAGCATAACATATCATAGACTCAGTGATACAATAATAAGCAATTTATAGTTTTATATCTAGAAACATTTTTTTTTCAGTAGGGTAGAACTGAAATGGCATTCCCTTGTCATTTGCTTTATAAGCTCAAACATTAACTTTCTTGATGCGAGACTATAAAATGCTCCGTTCCTGTATAAAATATCTTTGACAAGAATTACTACAACATGTTTGGACTAAGTTATTTCTAGATTCCATAAATATCTCTCAATCATCTGTTTTTTAAAAATTAGATTGGTATCTTCCTCCATGTTTTACACATACTTCAAACCCATGTTTGAAATGTGAAATATATATTTAATTTCACTAAAAGAAGATTAAAGCCAAATATAATTTACTTAAAATACTATTAAAACACAATTTCAAAAAGCATTATAAAGTCAAGTCCCATAGTCGAAAACTGTAAACAAAATAATTTTTAACGTATTTCCTACTCATGTTCTTGTTGCCTTGCATGCTGCCTTCCATCACTGAAAGAACTGCAATGTGAAATTCTAGCCATCAGGCAGTGCCTTCATATATTAACTATTACTGACAGTACAATTTCTCATAATTTATTAGAGCACAACTTTTGAAATCTTAAAGCTAAGGATTTAAAAGGATACCTTTTCATGTTTTAATAACATTAGACTATAAAAATTTAATATGAAAAATTTAAATGTAATTTTATCCAATTGGAAAAGTGGAGCACTAGTTGATTTTGCCTTCAAAACATATTTTAACCTCTAGCATATTTGTAAATTTAGTGTTAATTACCTATCCATAAATCATAATTTTTTGTGCTCCAACCTTTACGCACTGCAAATATCAACCATGATTGTACCTTCAGAATACTTTAGTGGGCCTTGACTGTAGAGATGGGCCGAGGGGCAGAGGGGGAGAAGGAGAAAGGGGAAGGGGAAGGGGAGAGGGAAGAGGGAGGAGGAGAGAAGATAGAAAAAAGTAAAATAGGAAATAGTAAGGATACATATCATTTTTATGATTTTCTAAATATAGATTTGTATGTGTGCAATGTAAATATTTTTCTATCTATGGCATAAAAAACTTTGAAAAGATATATATGTAGGAGAATTAGAGTATGTTAGAAAAACAGTTCTTTAGCTGTGATTATAAAATTGAAGACTATTAATGGTACTGTAGTGATTCACAAATATTAAATCATCCACATTTTTGTAGATTACTAAGCATTAGACTACAGTCAATCAATAAAACATACTAAGTTCTTATTTTGTAAATTTCATTAAGTTATTAAAATTGGGTCTTTGCAATTTGGGGGCTTCTTGTATTTCTTGATTGTCCAGTATTTTGAACTTATTGACCCTCTGTTCTGGAAGCCTACAGTAATAATAATAATGGTCTCTTCAGGTAGTAAGCAATAAGTCTTTTAATCAAAAGGGCAGTCTTCTATGCATTCGGCCATATTAGACCCAGTTTACTTCCCACCACTTGAGGACAGTGCTTTCACTCTCCTACTCATTACTCATGGCATACTGGAGGCCCTATCTCTTTTGTCCTTCCTATGGTTCACTGTTTTCCCTATGACCCCTTCAAGACTATTATATACATTATTTGTTTCCTCAGACCTTCAGTAAACACAGAAGGGTATTTATTAACCTATCAAGTAATGCCAACGATACTACTATGTCATATTACCAAAAGTAGCAACGATGATACAAAAAAGGAAAAGCTTAAAAGAGGATGCCAAATACTCCCTGCATTTATTATTATGAGAATTATCAATTATGCTTTTATTTCTTTATCTTCTGCACAGGTTAAAATCAACATTTCTCTCTATCTCCAGTAAGACACTTGTTTACAAACAACTGATATAGATCAGTTCCCTAAGACTGCTCTCAAGCTTCCAAATCAAAAAGTAAATTTAATTATGCCTTTTAGGTAACCCTGGAACCAAAAAGTTCAAATATGTGTATATCATTCTTTACCCATCCACAAATATGGATAGTTCTATTCACCATCTTCTCGTTCTTTAGGACTTGAATACTACATAACATTTTCAGGACTCAATTAACAGCATTTTAAGTCATAAATTATTAAAAGCATGACATATATCTAAAACCACATTGAAATACAAAGCGTCTATAAAATTTTAATTTATTGAAGGCCTGTATTTCACCACTTGCATCTCTAGAATCCCACAAACCTACATACACCCATACAATGGTGGTTTCTCCTATTTCGCAGTATCTTTTTCTCACCTACAAAACTAGGACAAAACAGTACATATTTCATAGAGTTGTTTTTTAGTTAAATAAAATTAACATATGTAAAGTGCTGGGGACACAGCAAGCACAGTAAGTGTGTGCTATCACTATTATTATTGCTACTAGCAATTGCTACCATTACCAACATCATGTGAGAGGGCTATGGCAGTATAAAGGGAAGAACATGTATTGGAGTGAGATACATTTTAATTTAAATCTTGACTCCCTGAGAGAGAAATGCTGGTATTATGTAAGATATTTTCTTATAGTTTACAAGCTTCATCTTCCTTACCTATAAAATTAGAATAACAATAAATGACAGAATTTTTGTAAGAATTAAATTTCAAAATATAGGTAGAGTAGTAGGGACACAGTTGGTGTTCCTGGAACTTCTCCCCCTCATCACTTCCCATTCAACCTAAATTTAACCATTTCTATGCATTATAGAGTAATTCCATAGCTTCCACCAGAAAACAATGGTTTTCTTCAGGTATAGATGAATTGGATTAGCCAAAATTACTTTATGTACCACTTACAAAAAATAAACCTCTCATTAAGATTAAAATAAAAATAATGAATACACATGAATAAAGGAATGCATAATTTAAAATAAGAAAAAGAAACAAGTATTTGAATATATGTGACATTTTCTTTACATTAACTTTTAGCTGCCATGGTTTACTTTAACTTCTTTTTCCTTTATTTTCCTTTAGAAGACACATCTTATTTTTTCACAGTGCTTTTAGTTTTAAAAAGCCAATGCCTTGGGAATTCCCTGGCTGTCCAGTGGTTAGGACTCCATACTCTCTCACTGCACAGGGCCAGGGTTTAATCCCTGGTCAGGGAACTACCATCCAACAAGCCGCGTGGGGTGGCCAAAAAAAATACAAACAAAAGCCAATGCCGTAATTTTATAAATGTTCAGAGTCCATCCATAGTACCTATATTTAATATTTAAACACTAGAGACAAAAAATATGTAAATTACCTATCTAAAGGTTTTGTTTCTTCTTTAACACTAACATTTTCCACTAATTTGCATATGTAATTTTCCTAAACTGAAATTTGATTTTTTTACCTCACAACTTTCTCCCAATGTCACAAAAAAATTTCTATGACCTTCTTCAACATTCTTTTAATTTCTATTTCAGTAACAGAAAGAGTGTGGGAAAATACTGAACTAGGTAACTCTGCTCTAGAATATACATAAATCTTCATACTCCCCAGGCAAACAAGAAGACTCCTCAACTTTCTTTTCTTTCTAGCTAATACCTTTTATCCCTTGATAGGAGTTTCTCTAGTAAACTCTGCCATATTGCCATCTAGTTGTGCCAAAGATCATGAAGTATTTTCTTCATAACACTGCATAAGTTAACTGAGTAGGGTTCTCTGGAACTCCTATTCTTTTTAAACCATGAACTATAACTTTAAGAGCTGAAATTAATTTTGTCAGAAATTTTTCAATGTAATATTCGGTTTGGAAGCCAGAATTCTAACTAGATCCTTTTGAATTCAGATACTTTTATCAGAACATTTGTGGCTGCTGATCATAACTAGAATGGCTTTTTAAAACATATGATTACTAACAGTATCTAAAATCATATTTACTTTTCCACCTAAAAAAATTTTATTTTTGCATAACATAAAACTTTCCTAAATAGAGAAGCACTCATCATTGATTGAAAAAATTAAGTAGATTTTTCTGAATAGCAAAAAAGGTAGCTATTTCCGATTCATCTAATTTCCGATTCTTCTAATCTTTTAGGATAATTTGTTAACATATTACTAACCGCAAGTCTGTAATTATACTCTAAAAGAAGCCCTCCTCCAACAAGTCTTCCTTTACTGGCATAAAAATTCATTTGAAAGTTGACATGTAGCTTCAGGAATACAAGAGATTCATAAAAGATAAAATTGTTTCTATAAGTTGTAATCAGAGGAATAAATCTGTATCTTTAGCTGCATTTTTAATATTGCTGATTGTACCACTCCATTACACCTTGCTTGAATTGTAGCCATTAATTCTTAAAATATTTATTCTTCACACCAAATCACTTATATTCCTTAGTCTGTATCACTATACTTAGTACAGGGAGGACCTCAATAATCCTTTGTTAAACACATTGAGGGAGATAAGAATGAGAAAAAAAAAGGTTAAAATCAATACTGAGTTTTAGTTATCTTTAGCTAAATTATTAATCTTGAAAACTATTTTATTCCTGACAACTAGCTCTCTATAGATCATTCATTCAATACATACTTATTGAGCATCTACTATATAAAAGACACTGGGACAGATGTTGATGATAAAGCAATTAACCAGACTGTCTGATCTCTACTATCTCATAGATTATGATCCAAGAGGAGACTCAGACAACTGAGCATTTAATCTCACAATTTATTATTTTGTTACAATTATAACATGTTCTCTGAAGGTGAAGTGCAAAGTGCTGAAAGTGGGGTATAATCAGGTTTAGGAAGTTAGAGAATTCTTCCCTAAAAAAAAAAATTTAAAGTCAACAATGCATAGTAAGATAGAGCAGGGTCTGCAGCCACAGTGTGAATTGGACTATGTCACTCCCTTAGAATAAAATCCACATTCTTTAATGTGGCACACACAAGGCCATTCAAAACTCCTCTTGGCTACTTCTCCAGTTCTATTTTATACTGCTTTTCCCTCTCTCAAAACGATGCTGCTAGCATATTCAACCATGTTTCCTTTCTTTAAATCACTGTGCTCTCTTGCTTAAGGATTTGTGATTATGTCTGAAAAACTTGTGCCTTTCTACCTCTTGCCTGACTAAGTCCTACCCAACCTTCAGATCTCCAATTAGATGTTACTTCTCCTAAGGAGCTTTCCCTAACCTCTGTGATTGGGGTAGATGCTTCCTCTACTATTTCACAGCACCTGGTGTTTTTTACACCAACACTTTTAACTCACAATATTGGAATTTCCTGTTTACTTTTCCCTATCTCCCGCTAGGCTACACATTTCATGAGGGCAAATCTGTTGTTTTCACTATTGACTGGCATTTGGTTCCTGACTTACTCAGAAGGTTCATCCCAGTAATTTTATGCACTTCAACATGACAGGACTCTCTTTTAAGGCAAACAAATTTTAGACCAAACTTCTAACATTATAAAAGGATTGCATTATGTATATTTAATGACTGACTGAAGGGGGTCAGAAATAAAAACCTTAAAAAGAGAGAGAAGATTGATACCACTGATGGTGAAGTTAAAAAGAACAGAAACTTTTGGAAAGTGAATCTTAATTGTTTTTCTTTTTAAGTGTATTTCATTTATGTATACTCCATCCCTATCTAAAATTATTTAAATTTATTTAGGATAACTACTGTCTTCTTTAGATTTCTTGTATTCCAGTTCTTAGGCATCTAAATTGAGACATCCTATATTCAGTAGAGGAAAGGTAATAGAAGGTAGAAAAACAAATGACTTTAGATGAAATAATGTGAAAAAGACATTTAAATCTATACATAAAATTGGCATATTAAAATCCTTTAAGAAATAAAAGAACTGTGCTAGCTTTAACAGTAAATTTAACTTATACACAGAGCCAATCATTACCATGTTATAGATTCATTTAAATTAAACAGCAAGATCAATTTTCTTATTATTAAATGTTTGGTTTTTTTAAATTAAAAATATTTAAAAGACATCAAAGCTATAACTAATATTAAACAGACAAGAATTTGCTCAGCATTACATTTGAACAAATGTTAAACTCTGATTTTATTAATTCCATATCTTTTGCTTCAAAAAAATAAATTTTTACAAATTCCACTAAAGGTCATATCCTCTGCTCTCTTCCATGAGTATGCTCAAAGAAAACTGTTATCTTAAAGTTGTTATGCACTTTTCATATTTTACTACATACATCCATAATTTTTATATTAAAAAAATGTGTTCTTAAGATGTTAAAGCCCTCCACATTTTAAAAATATAACCATATGTTTTCATTAAAGTGAGATTAACTAGAAAAAGAATAAGACAGGGCTTTAGTGTCTTTGAATTAAAAAATTTAATTTGAATGAACAGAAATAGCATCCGCTTTCTGACTTATAATCACAAAACATGAGTTGTAAATGTTTAACTCATTCCTGATATGTTATTTTTAAATGACTTTACTGAGGTATAATTGATACACACAAAAAAATGCACATATTTAATGTATGAGATTTGATGAGTTTGGACATATGCATACACCATGAATGAAATCATCACCACAATCAAGATAATAGACAATAATATTTTAATTTTTATGATTATAATATATACTCAATTAGATTTAACAGAAAATTTCTAAAACTGTAGCTAGATAAATAATATTTCTATGAGTGTTGAATGTTTATAAAGCTAGTATTTTAACATAATAGCCATCAGCATTTCTCCCCTAAAGACAGCTTGATTTTCAGAAAAATGTTGAAGTGTCATGATCATATTTTAAGCAAATATATCAAAGTAAAACAATTCATAAGGCATTTAGAAGCACAAAGTATTATAAATGCAATGGGAAGGAGATAAACATTCAAGAGAAAAACAATGGTATTTCAGTCAACAATAATTAATGTGCTCCTTCTATGAGTCAGGAACTCTGCAGAGAGAGGTTAAAAAGGTAGACTTGTACATTATAGTGTTATGGGGAAACACACAAGCGTTAGGGAGAAGAGAATGGTGTGTAAGGGGTTAGAGAATGATGAATTCAGAAGGTTATTTTAGATAGTTTGGGTTATATTTCACAGCAAATTGGCTATGGTGCTGATGTCACAGGTGTACATAAGACATCAAATTGTACACTTAAACATTTACAGTTTATTTTGTTTCAAATATATCTCAATAAAATGGTTAAAAACAAAGACTGAGAAAAAAATACAAGTTTAAAGGCAAATTCAAGGAATAGGAAGAAGGCCAGTACTGGCCAGAGGGAGCGGTAGGTGATGGGGCTGGAGAGGTAGGCTGGCCCTGTTTACATAGAACCTTTCAGGACACATATTTAGTCCTTTGAATTTTGCTCTAAAAGTGAAAGGATGCTATTAGAGGTTTCTAGCAAAACAGTGATATGATATAATTTTAAAGGATCACTGTGGGTATTGTTGAGAGAATAAGGCAACAAGTAGAAAGAAGAGAGACCAATTATAAGGCTATTGCTAGGCCGGGACTAAGAGGGCAGTGGGGAAGATGTTAGGAAATGTTCACATTGAAGTTATATTTAAATGGTAGAGAGGCACCAAGTCTGACTCTTATGTTTGTTGCCTGAGCAATTGGATAGATTATGGCTCCAATTAACTGACACTAGGAAAATTCGGGAAGAGGGTTTTATTTTGTTTTATTTTTGCTGTGTGAGAAAAATCAATAACTCCTTCTTGGACAGAGTGTTTTGAATTCCCATTAGACATCTAAGTGGTGACAGCAAATAGAGAGTCAGATTCAAAAGCCTGGAGTTCAGAGGGAACATTAGAGAAAAAGACATAATTTTTAAAAACACTACTTAATTAATGTCATTTAAGCCACCAACTAGATGGGATCACCTGTTATTACTGACAGAGAAAAGACCAGGAAAGTAGAAAAAAAAACACATGGAGTACAAACACTCAGAAGTCAAGTAAAGATAGTCTTTATAAGCTAAAGGAGAGGTACAGTGACCAACTTTGTCAAATATTCCTGAGAGGATGATTAAAATTCAAATTAAACAAAAGATTTGGCAACATGGAGTTAATGATTTTAAGGGCTGATAAGGACAGTTTCAGTGGAGAAAGTCTGTGAGAAGAAAGATCATGAGAATATGAGCCTCCCTGCCCCCCCAAAATTGGACACGCTACAGACTACAGAGAAGGTGACGGAGTGAATCATGCATGCCCTATTGTCAAAGAAAGATTGTTTTAAACATGGAAGATATTACAGAACATTTGGGGGAGTGTTTAAGCACACGGAGATTGATGATGTAAGAGAGAATGGTATTTGTAAAAGCGAAATTCTTGAGTATAGAGAACCCTATAGATTCTCTAATATGAAGTCTTAGTTATATAAATTAATTCCTTCCTTCTTTCTTTCTTCCCTTCTATTTTTCCTTCTCTCCCTTCCTACTTTCCCGCTTCCTTCTTTCCTAGAAAATGCAGTCATCAAAATGGATCAGGACTTTGCAAGGCATCTGTCAAGTTTCTGTGGTGTCCTGTGCACGATGTAGACAAGCTGATTCAATCACAAGGACAATTAATTGATTACTACGAATTTAGTGGCCATGCCCAAAAGGTACTAATTTAAAAGTGGATTAACAGATTGTTTTTGTTGTTAAAAAATGTAACCATAACATAATACTCTGTTCAGTCCTGTATACCACTTTCATCAATAATTTCTACAAATATACTAAGGGCACACTTAGCACATTTATGAATAATACAAAACTTAGGAAGACAGACTTTAGCTCAGTATAAGAAAGACTTTACTGGCATTTAGAATTATCCAGAGATGGATCGGGCACCCTAGTAATTAATAAGCTAATTATTTATGGGAGTGTGCAAGCACAAATGAGTTACTTACAGACACCAGATGGAATGGCGGAAGCTTACATTATATCTAGACCAACTCCCACATTTTATGATTGAAGAAATATATGCCCAGAGGCACACAGGAGTTGCTCTAGGTCAAGCATAAATTCAGCAGCAGAATCAACATTCATGACTCCCATCCAGAGTTACCTATTAAGAAAGTTGCGGTTTAAGGCCACAATGTAATAACTGTAATAGTTACATAACTGTTGAGTTACAGAGTTCACTGAGATTGGTCATGTTGTTTGACTTCATTCATTCATTTACATAAAAAACATATATTATGCACCTTTAACATAAAAGGCACTGTGAAGGCTTCTTAAGATGTAATATTTAGAATATATTAAAGTTACTCCATCTTTAGTTTCAATGTTATAAATTAATTAACATAGAAGGTACAGTATTATGATCAGTTGCCTCATATCCTGTCTGGAAAGGGGTAAAATATAAATTTAGTAAGTTAAATTCAAATATATACTGTTATTTTTACTACATACATACATATGTTGTAGAGTTTAATATCTCAGATATGGATATTAGCCATTTCCAAATGCCAAAGAGAGGGAGATAGCAGAAAAGAATGAAAACCGATCAAATAAGTATTAAAATATATTTATGAAACAATTCATATTACATTTTTCTTTACCCCAGAATTTTTCACTGGCACCTGAATTTGAAAACTAATTCAAAGGTTATACATCTAGTGGACTAGCTTAAGATATTAAAATAAGTTATTGGGTTTTTTTCTTAATTATCTGAGAGGTGTACCCATATAATCCTCATCCACACTAACTATATTAGTTTAAAAATTAATTCTTTAGAAGTTAACATGACACTTAGCTCTGTCCTGAAAAATCTCTCCAAACTCTTTACTTTTTTAAGATAACGACAGAACAAAAACAACCAGTTAAAAGAACATGAAAAATATCGTATCTGCCATCAAAAGTCTGTCTACACCTCTCTATATCTACTGCTGAAACCTTAGACTACATTGCTTACTAATTGAATCAATATAAAGCAAGAGAAACCTATGACCCCTGTTCTTTATCTTGCTCAGTTGCTTCAATTACTTTACAAATCTCTGAAAATTTTATTTCTGGCTCATAGTAGATTAACGTCAACAAAACCATTCCCTTAAAACCAGATTAAGATGATCCCTTCATGTCACAGTGCCTCCAAATAAACTCAAATAGCCTTTGCTTTCAAAGTCATCAACAGTTTACAATAAGAACACAGAAAAGAAGTGTTTTCTTCATTGTAAAACTTTAAAAAGATTTCAAATATTTACTTACTTATCTTTCTTTACAACACTTTCTCATATCCAGCTCACCCTCTGCCCCAGCTGCTCCCAGATTCCACTGAACTTCATGAACTCTCAGTTAAGAATAGACAGATATTGTTACCTCAGAATATGAAATAAAAACTGCTAAAATATGAATATAAAAAATGAAGAAATATAATTTTACTATACTTACTGACCTCAGATAAGAACTAATAATAAGCTAAGTAAGCAAAATATGAGAAATATGCAACATAAAATTGAATCATATAAAAATAGCCGTTCAGGTCAGTGTTTCACTGTACCACATCCCATTGATAATAGGGCATGGCAAATCTCTGGTGAAATATCTGAAACATTTTGAAAAATTCTGTGGTAATTCAGTTTTATTCCCTTATTGATAGGAAAAAGATAGAAACTGTTAAATAAATAAATAAGACTATACTAGCCTTTGGAGTAAAATTATATATAACATGTGATATAGATTCATAGAAGAGATAGTTAAAAAAACTTAACCTACTTGGTTGAATGGTACTGAACTTTGACATTTTCCCAGGATTGTATATACTCAGCATATATTATAAATTATTTTGTTAAATTACACCAAATATATGACTTCAGGGAGAGACTACTGGCTATCTTAAAATCAGTAATAAAATAACCAATAATTACAGAAAATCAGAAACATGAAGTATCCCTGAATCTCTTCTAGAATCTGACATCTTTTACTAAATACTGAAAACACTAAAGAGTATAAATGCAAACAAAAGATGCATACAAAAGATGCAATATCAATGCAAATAAAAGACAGAAAACACAAGGCAATTATAGAACAAGAATGAAATATCAAAATAATGTTTTTGCTTGTTATCAACAATAGATAAAAGTTTAGAAATAGATGCAAGACCCAGGAGCTAATAAATCTGATTTGCAACTTTTCCATCATCGTAATGTACAGATAATCTGGATAATCAAAAGAAATAAAAATAAACATTTTTCAGTGGAGTATATAATAAATAACACCAATAACAGTCCCTTAAACATAATGGGTGAACAATAAATATTACTAAAGAAGTAAAGTAAATTATTTAACTGGTCAGTCTTAAAATATATGCATTCAAGGTATCTATAGCAAACTTTTCTATAAACATATTTCTAAAAGTGCTAAATATATTTTAATGAATGATACATAATGTAAATCAGACATGCACATTATTTACAATTGTCTTTTATAAAAATTTTTTTTGCAGATCCTTTTATTATCACCTTCCTTGACATTTTATCAAAAATAGGACAAGTGGCAGGAAGTCATCTTTTATAAATCCAACTTAGGGGCCTACTTTTGTCCATGAATATCTCCATTTCCTTAGTACCAAGTTCCCTCCACCTTTGCTGCCTACCACTCCCAACAGGATTCCAGGAATCATTTATCTGAAAGCTCAGTGTCTTGCAAACTTAGACCTGATAATCTTATCCTTGTAGAACTTGTGTCCTTTCTCATAATCTCCATCCTTCCCCATGTCCTAGTTTCTCCTATTTACTTCCAGTGACCCAAATTCTGCTCTACTTTTCTGTACTATAAACTTTCTAGAGAAAAAGGTGTCTTGAAAACTCTTTAATTCCTAACTCAACAGTTGTCCTAAGCCAACTACTGTAGATTTTGCTGCTGCTGCTATGTAGTCTTATGGACCACAAGAAGCAACATAGAAAATTAAGACAAAGAACAAATGATGTAACTGGAAATTGTAGACAAAGGTGCAAAAACAAAGATATTCTGAAAAAAGGGTATGACAGGGCACATGGCATGTCAGGATGTCACAACTGGGATGATACAAGTTCCCTCATTGGCAGTGTTCAAGATACTCAATAGGTAAATACATGAAATAAGAGGGTCTTGATGTACTGTGGAACAGGTGTGAGAGCATGAGGAATAGGGTTCCAAAGTAAAGAAACTGAGAAACAGGGAAGACAGAAGCCTGGACTTAAGTAAAACTTAACCAAAGATGGCTGACACTTGAGCCACTTCACATACAGTGCTGGTCTCAGAACAGAGCGGAAATCTGAGACTGCAAGATCTACAGAAATAAAAGTAAAAACAAAAAGAGAGGGAGAGAGAGAGAGAAAGTAGGGGAACTGGAAGTTATCTTGCCTGCTTCCTCTCTCTCCTGCAGCTATGCATAGCAATTTCTTGGTAAATTTATCTGGGTAATTTGTTATCTTTAAAAAGTAAAAGAAAGGAAAGAAAAATAATATTTTTGGTATTTCACTGGGTTTCTCAGTGATTTCTCAATATGATCTGTACTCAGCAGAGCTTATAAAATGTAATTTTATAAAATGTTAATTTTGAGTTTTGAACTGCTAATCTTTATAGATTAGAATGACAACAAAGTTATTCTAATTTAAAAATCTTAAAATATGAGAGTATGATTTGTAGGTAATCTATGATAAAATTCATTACTCATGTAGCCTAAAAATTTACTATTTAAAAAGATCCATAGATAGTAAATTAAAATCAAATTCTCTTCTCTAGTATCTGTACAGATTGTCACTCTTGGTGATTCCTATCATAGTTAAGAAAAACCTGATAAGCATAATTAATAGTCTTTCCTACATGCTACAAGTTTTTTTGCAAGTGACAAAACACACTGAGCTATTTCATTTCAAGTACGTTTATCATTCTAGAATCCAGTGCCACAGAACTGTGAAATACCTAGTTTGGTTTAGATAACATTAATAACTTTAATTTTGTGTTTATTTTCTTTGCAGAGAGATATAATAATATTTCATATGATTTTTAAATCTTTATTTTCACATTTAATTAGATGAATTCAGGATTCTGGATGATTAAGCCAAGTGCCGTGGACTGAGTAACTGCATGCTCAGACTAATAATTCTGAACATTAAAAGTTACAATTTAAAAAAAAGTCAAACACGGGGGGAACATTCTATATCACATGTAAAATAGTTTTCAAAGAATTTTAAAACAAAATATTCCTATAAAATTATTCACAGAACAGGAAAGATCTTAAGGCCTTGAAGTTCTTATAGATGCAAGTCACCATAAAACATCTATGATTCAGTGAAACTCTATTTGAAGTATCATAAATATTAATGTACTTTGAATTCTAAAGCCATTTTTCTTTGTTCTCTTAGAAATAGTTAATAACTAGGCAATTAACATCTTCAAGCGTGTGTCACTTGTACTTTTTCCACTCCCTAGGCAAGGTTCTCATGAATGGTAAAACTAGGAAAGAATGTTGTTGGTTTTATGGTTTGTGGTATGTATTTGCTTTTCAATACATACAGTGCCATCAGCATAAACAAGAACATTAGTTTTAAAGCTCTTTTGTCAGTGTTATTGTCTGTTTACAATGTTAATTTGACAGGTAAAATATTTTTGTTTTCATTTCTGTAAGAGTTATTTTATTTGGCAGAAGCTTCATGCATATCATCATCCTGTACATCAAATTTAGAAGTATTACCGCTGCTGGAATCCTGGCAAATACCTAAAAATTTCTGCTGTACCTTTTGAACAGGCTGTCAAAGAGGGTTCCATAGAATATCTGAGTCAAAGGAGTTAATTGTTATTAATGCAGGGGGGAACGGGAGTGAACTTCTACAACTCTCACCCTTGCTCCCTTTGCACTAGCCATGCTGGCTCTCATGTTTTCACTCATACTTGTCAACCATCCAAGCTTGAAAGATTTTACACTAGATGACAGCTCTCCCAAGAACACTCTTCTCTCTGCTACTCACATGGCTCATAATCCTTTTTTTTTTTCCTTTAAGGTTTGCTCAAATATTACTTTATCAGTGAGATCTCGCCCAACTCCAGCACCATTTCACCATCAGTCTGTCACTCTTTTCTCATTACTTTATTTCATCTTGGCGCTTGTCACCACTTTACATTGTAGTAACATACATGTAATAATTTTCTTTCTCTCTCTGTTAAAATGTAAGCACTCTGTAAAACAGAAGCTTTGTCTGTTTTGTCCATGTCTAGGTCCCCCGTGTTTAAAATATATCTGGCACAGAGCAGATGCTCAATATACACTTGTTGAGTTAATGGACAGAATTAGTATATGTGGTAGCAATTTCCAATAATCCACTGCTGCCCGACATCCAGGTAAGTCCTGTCAATGAGACACTGGTGGGAGATTAGAAGCAGGAGGAGAAAGGGCATTTTTTTCCCCTATTCTATCAATACTATGGCTCTGGCCGCTGAGGCAGGGGTAGTTCAGCAGCGTCAGCCATAGAGCCTCACTGGCTCTGGCTCCAGGCAATGCAGAATCAGCAACCGAGTTGTGGACTCCAGCCATGGCAGAGAGGAGTCCAAGAGCTTCAGCCAACTGTGGGCCACAAGACTCTTAGCATTCGTAGGTGTGGGACTCCTGGCTTGCTGAAAAATGGAGTCAGTAGTTTCAAGAGCAGGAGTGGCCATAGCAGCCCTCCAAAATGGGGCTCTGGGTAATTATTTTTGGCCCTCCAGTCCAAGGGGTAAGAGTAGTTTCCTGCAGTTACTGATATTTTCATATATGTACTTTCCCCCTTTTACTCCTCCAGTCCTTCTAACACATTTGTAAACAATTTCTGTTTTAATTCCTTTGTTTGAATTAACTAGGGAAGGTTTTTGTTTTCCTACGAGACAAGACTGATCACACTGCTTTAAAAATAACTTTCTAAATTAGCACAGCATTGTAAATCAACTATACTTCAATTTAAAAATTATAAATAAATAAAAATAAATAAATAACTTTCTGACAAATACCTGCTCAGTTTAACAGCAAGTGTGTCCATCCTTCCCAATGCAGCAATCCCACACAATGCTAAAGAATTCCAAGAGGTATCCACTGCCCTAGTCCTTTCCATGGTCTTTTCCCATCTTTTCATTGTCTTTCAATATAATCCTCTGATATGTTAAATTAGTAATAAGTTTTGTGACACTGGCAAAATCATCCCACTCTGTAGTAAGCCACAGTGATGTCTTTAAGTCCTTGTATGTTACTTGTAAGTACAATAGATAAAAAGTACTTGCCAGGACAATTTCCAACCTTCCTCTTGGTACTATGTAGCATGCAGATTTAAGAGATGTTTGGCAGAAATGACACATTAATGCATATCAGTGAAGATGATTGAATATTCAAATACCTTATAATACCACTATTCCTATGACTTGTTGGAAATTGATCAGTAATCACTTTAACACTCTTGAAAATGATAATTATACTTGTAGACTCTAAGCCAGAAAATGAAGCCTGTATCCTCATTTTTCTCCTTGTCAATAGAAATTTTGAAACACATCCCCCTCTACTTTTATTCCCCTAAGGATCAAGACACCATTCTCATCCATTTGGCGACACAGAAAGCTTTTGCTGTTCCTTCAATGTGAGTTTAAGTTATAAATCATGTGGTTTTATTTTTATTCTATCTGTTATGACAACCAAAATTTTAATAATTCTGTCCCTTTTCAGAAGTCCAAGCATTTTCCTTGTTTATTACAAAGGTGGAAAAAGGAATGTGAATATCATCTGTAATTCAACTACTTTTTAATAAAATGATACATAGTAAAAAAAATAAAAATCATCTTTTCCCAGAGTCCTCTCAATCCAATCCTGAATCCAGTAAGTAATTGAATTACCACAGTATAATCAACTAGATGTCACTCACCAAATATTTTTCTATGACTGTATGTATATTATGCATACATATATATGTATATATATATATACATATGTATATATATGGCCAATAATTTGGTAGGTATTTTGTTGTTGTTGTTGTTGTTGTTGTTTTTGCGGTACGCGGGCCTCTCACTGTTGTGGCCTCTCCCGTTGTGGAGCACAGGCTCCGGACGTGCAGGCTCAGCGGCCATGGCTCATGGGCCTAGCCGCTCTGCGGCATGTGGGATCTTCCCGGACTGGGGCACGAACCTGTGTCCCCTGCATCGGCAGGCGGACTCTCAACCACTGCGCCACCAGGGAAGCCCTGGTAGGTATTGTTTTAAGGTTAAAAATAAAGTTGTGTTATGCATGTAGTTCTGAAATAGCTGTTTTCATTTAGCTATATATAAACATCATGGCTATCCTCATAAGCCTGTACATATATAGCTACCTATTTTTTTCCTTTGACAGCCAGTATATGTGCTGTTTCCTCATTAGCATACTCAAATATTTAAGTCTGTTGCAAGTTCCATGAATATATTTGGTTTAACCTAAGGAGCCCATAGTAGAGAGTTTCAGTATCTTCTGGCTGATGGGAGTCTCATGAATTGATAAAAACTGTATTGTCTTACTGCAGGCCTCATTCTCCACAAGTTCCAGCCTCTCCTAACATGCTCCCTCTAGGCATTAAATGTCACAATTTATGCAAACAGAAATGATATTAGTTCTTTTCTACTTGCAGACAAATGTGTAGTTAGAATCAACACTGATCACCACTTCCTATTTAGCCAGGCAGTCAAGTTTATTGTCAATCTGTGGCCTGTTACATTAATGCATTTTTCAATCAAAGACTCAAAAAGTGGAAATCCATGGATATTCCAGTTTTTCATTTTGTTCACACAACACTGTAGGTTTTGCATAATAGCTACAGGACTCTGTAATGATGCCATTAATCACTTGTTCTTTCAAATGTTTCCTTATGTCCTCCCTCTCATAATGAGTAATTCTTTCAAATCAGTCTTTGAAGGGCCGTGACTGACAGAGATGAATAGGATGCTTAATCGCACTGGCATATGCCAGAGCCTATTCCTGTGGTAAAAATACTCTGTGTAAACCTTCATATTCTGCTAAATTCTGTAGATAATAATGAATTTCTAAAACCAAACATCACTTTCCATGCTCGCAATCACAGCCATATTCTCTGTACATCAGAAGCCCCTTCTCTTTCCTTCTCTATTTCCTATATTCTTATGTTCACTGTATTCACTATCTTCTTCCTTCTTTCTCTATTTTGATTTCCTTTGCTTTTTCTTATAACTGAACACTGAAAAACATAGCCCTGAAACATATATCTTTCCACATAGCATCTGTTATAAATGAGACTCAACAGATGAACTTATACAACTGAATTTGCAATTATTTTAAATTAAGGATCCTAAAAAGAAAATTCTGATCCTTTTCCCCAAAAAAGGTATCATCAAGATTAACGGCGCTTTTTTGTACAGAAAACATAAGTCTCCTTTCAGAATATTTTCAATAATACTCTGATGATAGTCAATACCATTTAATTTCATTTGCAGTAATCCAAGCACCTGAGATTAAAAGGACATGTGTACAAAATAATATTTAACTTGTTATCTGTGAGATTTTAACTTAAACAGATAGTAGCCTTTACATTTTCTTCCAAATTACGTATGTAATTTCTTCCGTCTGTGGGATTATGCAAAACAGATAACACCAATTTTCAGTCAACTCACTGAATTATCTTCCCCCTCCTTAGTTCAGTGACTATGAAACATTAACCATGACTGAAAGAAGCTATATCTGTTTATTACTTTTTTCTGTGTTGAGGCATGTGAGCGATACAATTATTCCAACTACCAATAAAAATATCAGTAAATCTATAAATAGCCAGAAGTATTTAATGCCCTGTTTATACTTATTGTCCCAGAGTAATTATTAATAATGCTCACTTCATTTTCAAAAGGAACCATCTCGGATAATAATTTACTTTAATTGCCATTGATTCACAGTTCAGGATAGACCAAAGCCTGACAGAGAGAAGCACCAGTAAGACCACTAAGTTAACAGAAAATGATTACATGTTTCCATCATTTCAGAAACACTTCAAGATCTATATAAGGGCTGTTGAAGGTCATATCTAAATTGTGAAATAAGATTACTTCCTGAAATTGGAAAAATATGCAAATTTCCCAAATTCCTTTGTTTCCATTATTCTCTGTGTTGTATTTAACATCATTTCTTTGGATTTCACTAAAGATGGCAACCTCCAGGACAACAGGACCACTGCTTATAATGAAATACTAAAAGACAGAAGACACAATTATTTTACCAGCATATAACTATCAAATATTTTCACTAATGCATATGTGGTTTACTCTCCTTAGCTTTCCAACTACTCCTTGATGAGTACATACTTGATGATGTACTCAGAACATCAGACGTTAACCTTGAAGAAAGAAACAGACACTGAGCAACAATATTGACTTCATATTGAATCAGCCCACATATTTTACTGTCATATTGCTCTATTTTAAATCATGAGTATACCTTTTACAGCACTATGAAAATTAATACGCTGACATGCAGTGGGTTGAATAGTGACCCCCCAAACTTCATGTCCATCTAGAAACTGTAAAAGTGACCTTATTTGAAATAGATGTAATCAAGTTAAGATAAGGTCATAATGAATTAGGGTACACCCTAAATCCAATGACTGGTGTCCTTTTCAGGTAGCCATGTGAAGACACAGATACACACAGAGAGAAGACAGCCACTTGAAGATGGAGGCAGTAATGGAGTGATACAGCTAAGGATGTAAGGATTGCTGGCAAACACCAGAAGTTTGGAAGATGCAAAGAAGGACTCTTTCCTAGAGTCTTCAGAGGGAGCTTGACACTGCCAGTGCCTTGATTTCAGACTTCTGACCTCCAGAATTATGAGAGAATAAACTACTATTGTTTTAAGCCACCAGTTTGTGAAAATTTATCACAGCAGCCCTAGGAAACTAGTACATGATATAGTATATATCATGATATGGTATATAATATTATATATAATAATTCTTGATTGGGCTGTAGTTTTAACTAGTTGGTTACTGAAATTATCTACAAATTACATTTTCTTACATGTATACATAAAGAATCACTGGTCATACAAATTATTTAAGTAATTTATGAATGGGAAAACACTGGGAATAGAAAAATCCTTTGCAACTTTGAGTGATTACTCTGACTCCCCAAATTAGATAAGTGGTGGTAAAAAGGAGGAGGAGATGAAGAAAGCAGGAAGGTATTGCTGAGGTTAAACTATCCTTCTATATTGTTTTCAATATTAATCTCTGTCTTATCCTTAGCATGGCTCCCAATAAAATATTGATATTTGTCACATTATAAATATTAAATAACTATGTAGGCAGAGTTCATTACTTTAGTATTAAAAACAGTTTGGACAATGATTATAAAACAATATCTAAAAGCTGCCCTTTGTTTCTAGGCATTGCCCTAGTTAAGGGTTAAATTTCAGTTATGTATCATTACTTTCAATAGATGTTTTCCTTCTTTAATAATATTACTTCAAATATTAGTTTCAATATATGTTTTCATTCTTTAGTAATATTTACTTCAAAACAGGTAACTGTAGCAATATTAATTTCTTAAAACCCAAGTAATATAAAACCTTATAAAATCAATAGTTTTCATTCATTTTTAGATTTTGAAGTCTTAAGGTCTTAGAATTAAAAAAATTATGAATTGAGGGACAAGCTATTTTTGCCTTGAGAACATTCTGGCACTAAGCGGCAGCACTGGCTGGTTCACCATTGAAAACAAAAATGAGTTCATCCACACTACATTTTGCATGAGCAAAGGGAGAAATTACCAAATCATATAAATTGAGAGGCCAAAACTTGCTGTGGAGATTTATATAACATCATTCACATTGTCAATCAGCGCATTCACAAAATATTTATGAATTCTGGAACTCATTTGGAAAAATTCCAACATAAAGGAAGTCACTGAGCTACACTTTAATTTTAGTTAGCACCCTCCCCCCTTTATTTTGATGTTCTCTCTAATATATGCAGCTACTTTAGAATTTCGGATTATATTTGTTAACATCTGCTCAAAGACAAATGACACATTTCTGCAGAATGCATATATATAGGTGTGTATTTATGTATATACGTGTGTGTGTCTGTATTTTTTATATATTTTAAATCCTAGATTTAAATCCTAGATTCATTCTCTTATTTGAAAGACTTTTTTAATTGCATTGAAATATTTGGTATACATTGCTACCTAATTATGGGGGAGATGAAGACTAAGTTAAGCATCACATTTATGAGCACAACAGGTTTTTTTTGCTAAAATAAAGTCAATCCACTTTAAGAACCTATTTTGCTTACTATGGTACATTAGTTCAAAATACTAATTGCATGGAATTGAGAGTACAAAACCTATTTAACATTTAATGCTGACCTATGCTTTTTGAAAGCTTGACTGGTTAGTATAAATTATCTAAAATTTTCAGTCCATCTATCAACCATTAAAAATCCATATGGTCTATTTTTTATTCTCATCTTAATAACAAGGTGCAGTACTAATAACCGTCTGGGGTTAATATTTCCCAGATGTGATTCAGTTCATCCACTGCTCTAAACCAGTCATTAATTCTTTGAAAGTCTATTATGTCTTGATTGGTGTTGCTTAAATAGCTTATAAGCTCTTTTATAGTCTTTTTATTTCGTAGGTAAATATCTTTTCCACCCACCTTTCAACTTCAATTTTAGTGAGAAAATTGATAATGAGAAAATGAATGGATTCTCTAAAATACAAAAATGAGAGTAAACATATACACTTTTCTACCCGTACTCTAAACCAATCCTGAATAAGAAAAGGGTTCAATTTTCACAATCATTTAGTATTTTTGTCACATCTGATTATGCCCAAAGTTAATAACAAACTGTTCCAGCTCCAATGAGAGTTGCAAAATACAGCCTTTAACCAATATGTATGTAGAATAATTTGTTACTTGTACATCTATTTAGCTATCCAATCAACTTTTACTGAACATCTGTCATATGGTAGGCACTAACTCAAACTGACACACCCAATCCATTCCTCCAACAGTTTAAAATCTAGTAAGAGGGTTTCCCTGGTGGCGCAGTGGTTGAGAGTCCACCTGCCGATGCAGGGGACATGGGTTCATGCCCCGGTCCGGGAAAATCCCACATGCCGTGGAGCGGCTGGGCCCATCAGCCATGGCCCTGAGCCTGCACGTCCAGAGCCTGTGCTCTGCAACGGGAGAGGCCACAACAGTGAGAGGTCCGTGTACCGCAAAAAAAAAAAAAAAAAAATCTAGTAAGAGACAGACATTTAAATATTGTGAGATAAACACTGTGATATGCACTGAGTTCCTGGTGTTCCCCCAAAAAGATTCTTAATTCAATCTTTGGCAGTATAAGTTTTCCCAGAAAAGACTGAAAATCGTCTTTGCCTTTACCAAAAAAAAAAAAAAAAAGAGAAAGCCAGAGAAGGTGGGGGTTGGTAAGAGAACTTTCCAGATAAACTCAACAGCACTGTCTTATATCCAGAGATAAGAGGAAGCAAGTTACTAACACAGAAGAAATTATCAACACAAAAGTCTCTTTAGTAAAAGGTAGAAGGTAGAGTGGCTGAAGATAAAAATGGAGAGGCAGCTATGGGTCACAGGTTAAATGATATAGGTAAGGGAAGCAGGGGTTAGGTAGGGTAGAGACAGGATCAGATCCTCACCTTAGAAGATCAGTTCTGGCAACAAGATGAAGGATGGATTGGAAAGGTTGGTGGAAGGGGCCAGAGAAGACCCAAAGCAAGTGGATAATTTAAAACACAACCATGGTAATTTGGAGAAGAATGATGAGGAGCCAGATTGATGCACTGATGATAAAGAGTGATTTAAAAGAGCTTTAGGAGGTAGAATCAACAGGACTTGGTGACTTGTTATGGGGCATAAGAGTAAGTCAATCACTTAAAATACAAACAAATTTATAAAAATACTTGGCCTACTATATTTCATTTAGTTGTTAAGTATTTCACTAATAATCCTTTAGGGTTTCATGAGAGAATTTAACTTTGTATGTGCTTGCTTTGGATTGAGTATAGACTCTTTCATTTATGAATGAAATGGTTTATAAATATTTGAAATGACTATAGTTAAAATAATTAGAACTTTCTGATAAGACCAGAATCTTAGCTTAGACTATACAATTTGGGAGTTCATTTTAAAAGGACAACTGGAAACTCCTCTCGGAAGTAGAAGACAAAGTTAAAGTTTTGTAAGTAACAATGCAAAAAATAGAATAAAGACTATATTATGTAAATCAAGGGTAATAGCTTAAAGTAACCCATATCTTTAAAAATAGATATTTTTACGAGAAGACACCTTCAAGACTATACATTAAAGAACAGTGGAGATACTGGAAAATGAATAGCATACATACTTATTTTTCAGCTGCCCTGAGAATATAAGCTGATTACATATTCACAGATGTCAGTAAATACTTTCAATTCTGATTTCCTAATTCATTGTTATCTGCTTTTCTCTTACTTCTCTTCCTTACCACAGAATTAATTTCATCATTATCCAATACATGTTCTTGCAACCAGTGAAAAATAAGGCAGAAAGCCATTTACTTACTTACTTACTTGTAGGGTTTGCTATACAAGAAGGAATATTCTGAGATACGGCAGAGAGAAGTGTCACATCTCATAGTTGCTCAGGTATTAAATATTTAAAAATTTATGGGCTCTAATAAACTATGTATATTTATTCACCTGTTTCCCTGATTGCCCACATGCAGGGGAGATCATTTACCCATGCAAGATTTGATAAAAGAAGGCCTATAATATGGGGAGGGGGAAGGGTAAGCTGTGACAAAGTGAGAGAGTGGCATGGACATATATACACTACCATACGTAAAATAGATAACTAGTGGGAAGCAGCCGCATAGCACTAGCACAGGAAGATCAGCTCGGTGCTTTGTGACCACCTAGAGGGGTGGGATAGGGAGGGTGGGAGGGAGGGAGATGCAAGAGGGAAGAGATATGGGAACATATGTATACGTATAACTGATTCACTTTGTTATATAGCAGAAACTAACACACCATTGTAAAGCAATTATACTCCAATAAAGATGTTAAAAAAAAAAGAAGGCCTATAGCTCTGGATAATTCATGTTCCTGTATTATCCTCAAGGAATTCTAACTTCCATGGCTTTTCACGTTTTCTGGTCGAACTCAATAGAGTGCCATCTCCTATTTTTTCTCCTGTCGTCATTGTAGTCATCATCATCATCGTCATCATCATCAAGTTTACAATCTACCTTTACAATTTGGTAGCTCATGCAAACGGAATTTATTTTAAAAATATTAAAGATCTGCACCTGGAGATTTAGCAGTAACCTGGTCAGCTCTGGATGTACGGACTACCCCACTCTACATTTTCTCATGTTTTTATCTCTGCATGTGCTATGTTCTCCATTCTCTTACTACTGACTGGTTGCCCTTCAACTACTGTTTTGTCTTGTTTTGTTTTCTGTTCTCTTAGAACTTTTACTTGCACATGATTCTGGTTAATCAGAGCCCCTCTGCTCTACTCCTTTTCCATGCATGAATCTTTTGGTGAATCTTTATGGCAGAAGTTTCTGATTGCCATTTCCATTCAGCTCTGAACTTAGAAATCCTAAATTCCTAAAAAGGAATGTGATTGCTTTAGCAATTTATGGAAATCATATGTGAGAGATGACAGGTAGCTGATTAGCCAATTAATTGGATGTCTTTCAGCCAGGTGTCTACCTTTGTCTCATTAACTTATGGTTGAAGGAATAGGGCATCTGGGCACTAACCATAGTGGAAATCCCTCAACAAGCCTCTTGGTCAATTTACTTAGAAGATGGTGTGAGAAGGACAAGCTCTAACATTTCTCTAATTGTGTTCTCTAATTTCTATAACATTTCTAATATACTTATTTCGACAAGGATGTTTTGGGTTTTGTGTTGGACTACTCTATATTTTACCCTTTAGCTTACAGTCAATAACAGACATGTATAAAGAATCATTTATTAAAAATGAGACACGAAAGAACAGATTCAGAAGAAATACACTAGAGGAATATTTCTTTAGTTCTTTTCTAAGAGAAAAAATATGTAAACAATCTAAACATGCACCAAATATTGTTATGCCACTAACTAAACAACTGTACTTAACAATTAACCATTCTTAGCTTTGGGGTATCCTTTGGTCTTCAAAGATGAATTAATTTTTATTAGCACTTCTCAGTAACCACATATCTTTTGACACAAAATCTGGATCATTGTAATAACACTGTAACTAGATTAAGATTGCACTTGAGCGAATGTATAGATTATTTTACACTCTCCATAGCACCAATCACAATGTTGAAAATCAATCCATGTTACGCTGAGTCACTAACAATCCTGGTTTTGGGATTGAGATGACACTGGCTTTAGTACCAGCTAAATGTCACCACACACTTGGGCAGGTGATGTAACTTTTCTCAGGTTCAGCTTTTTCATTTGTAAAATGATGCTAATAATACTTACTTCACATAGGCATTATTAGGATTAAATGAAAAATATATAAAATGCTTAAGCACAGTTTTTATTGCAGACCCATGACATTAACAATTTGAATGTTTGGGGTTAGAAACTTACATTAAGTCTCCTGTGAAGCCAACATATGTGGAACTAAATTTCTATAAGCTCCTGGGAGTGTCATGGTCTACTACTCAAACTGCACACCATGGGCAACTCTGATGTCTCCCTTTATTGAAAGAAAAGCAGCAGTAATGTCATAATCAAAGGCATAAAAGCTTGATTCATTTTTTAGATTAAATGGACTTGAAAATAAAGCCAACTGCTACCAGTAGTGATTGAGGTGATGAGAAAGTGAAAAATTCAGACAGTTCATTGAATAAAAACAGAAGGTAGAGAAAATTAAGTACAATCATAATTTGTGAAACTCTTTAAGCAAATGTTTCAGCCACTTATATACTATACAATGTTGATAACAGTTGTAAATGTAAAAGAACCACTTTGAAATATGCCAGAGCACTCGGTTCTTCTTAACAAGGCCTGCCCTAAGGAAAAAGTACTTTACCAGAGCCCAACCTGCCTGCTGAGGTTTTGACAGAGCCTAACCTACTTGAGGAAAGGAAAATACCCAGCTCTATCCAGCTGTAGGCTTCCATGTAGGAGGAGGGAGATACCTAACTTCAACTCCCTCTAGCCATCCTGTCCATCTACCTAAGGGGGAAAAAGGAAATTGAGAAGCCCTGGTAAAGTTCACAGTCCAGGGGTACAGGCTCACCAAAAGCCTTAGACTTAATTATAGGACTATAAAACACTTTTTCTCCCCCCACAGCTTACCACTGTATTACTAAAGGCCTATTTACCTCAGTTCCTTTTACCCACACATCATGTCTACCTTCCAATTAAAAATTACAAGATGCAAAAAGCACTGTTTAAAGAGAAGAAGCATCAGAACCAGAGTCAGATATGTCAGGAATGTTGGAATTATCAGACCAGGGATTTTTTTAATTTGCTAAAGGCTTCAATGGATAACTTGGACAACATGTAAGAACACGTATGCAAAGAGATGGAAATCCTAAGAACAAATCAAAAAGTAATGCTAGAGATCAAGAACAATGTAATGGAAAATGAAGAATGCCTCTGATGGGCTCATTAACAGACTGGACATAACTAAGGCAAGGATCTCTGAGTTTGGGATAGGACAATAGAAACTTTCAAAACTGAAAAGCAATTTCTTTCAAATGTGAAACAATATGATTGAAATTAATATGACGGATATTTAGAAAATTACCACATATGTTGTGAAGTTTCTCAGAAGGAAAACTATCTAGATATCAGTTTTGAAAACAATAACTGACACATCTATTTTTAACAGAAATTATAACTAAACCTTATAAATATTTTCAGAATTCAAACACATACATGTATTTTTGGATAATTTCAATGTACTACAAAATGAATAAAAATGCAGCACTAAAATAAGCTACTATGATAAATTGGTTCTTACTATACGAAATACAGAAATTAACTATCAGTATTAGTAGGTATTCCATTCTCTATCATAAACACATTCTACCTTTGATTTTTCAACTTTGGAACAATGATATTAGGAAATAATGGGCTCTGACATATGGAATAAAGTAGCTTTCTACACAGTTTAATTGCAATATAAGCCTCTTGTATTATAAAAATCATTAGTTTTTTCATTATAAGAATCATTAATGACTGAATTGTTAGGTTCACTCATAACTTTTATTTAGGCATAAATGACTTGTATCCCTTTTTTCTATCTCAGGGTAAATTTCATAACACTAATTCACTATATTTAACAGGTAAGATCATATACCCTGTATGATCTTGCATTATTCAAACCCTAATGATCATCTAAGTCACAACATGCACGAAATACATATAATATACATTTGAAACCAATATTTGGCATCTGAGAAACAAAGTTTTCCAATCTCTGTCATAATCAATATAAAATGCAACTTAATATCCAATAGCACTTTTTCTTCCTACTAACGTTCATTTTTCTCTTAAATTTTTGTTAAAGCATACTTCACTGCTGAAAGGGAAGTTAGATTTTGAATACTGAAGTGCATATATCTGTGTCTGCTACAACTTTGCAACCTAGATCTGATCTACCGTACAGTAGCAACCAACAGAGGAGAATGGGGAAAAAAATCTGGAACAAGCAAATCTTTCATTTTCTTCCTAAAAATATTACTATAAAAGAAAATAATGATGAAAATATTTCAGTTGAGTTGATAGGGTGCTTAAAAATCAAGTTTTTTCATCAAGTATGTATAATTTTAGGAATAAATTAAATAATATTTTATGGACTTATTATGATTATGAAATACTATGCTTTAACTAACAGGTTTTATTCAGGTATAAGTACCTTTAAAAATCAGCATGTGGCTACCCAAATAAGTCACTTATCTTTTCAATTACAGTATTAAATAAAAAAGCCATATGGCTATTAAATTTTAAGAAGTATCAAATATAACTACTAAAGCTCAAAGGAAACAATATAAGTTTTTAATCATGGAATCCAATTTTTATATTATGAAAAGTCTTTTATTTTTCTGGTTAACAGCAATTACTTTTTATTAGTCAGAGTTAATACTGAGCCAAGATGCCCCAATATGACAACCCCCCACGGTTGTGTGGCACTGAATAGGGACTGATATGTAATGGGTATTAAGGATTTTGAATGTCACATTTAACTTACAGGCCCTCTTACTGTATTCTCTTTCATGTACAATGTTATATATTGGCTAAAAATAAATTGAATAAATAAAAATATCAAAGAAAAGAGTAAACATGAGAGTTAATGTGTCAAGAAAATTTATATAATTTTTTTCACACATTTTCAGATTATGAGAACAAACTCAGGAGATATATATTTTTTAATTGTTTCTTTTGTACAAAGTTATTGCCTGAGCCATGTCTTTCATGTTTCTTTTTTCTCATTAGCATTAAAATAGCATCAATTCTTAAAGATTAGCTGCTTCCTTCCCAGGAGATTTTCAAAACTGAAATATGTCCTTCAGTTTTGCACAGAGTAAGATTTAGTATTAACCAGTTATTAGTTACTAATAGCAAATAGAAAATCCAGGGCATATGCCTAAACTTAATGTTTGTGAAAACACTTTTACAGTATTCACACAACTTCTATAGTGCTATGCAAAAATTTTTATTGACACAGCATTCTTTCATTGATTATCATGGCACTCTGTTAGCTACTCCACGAGATCATCATAATTTTATTACCTTAGTGTAGTACATAGACAGATAAAGGATAGAAGGGAAACTTACAGGATAAAGTTCTTAACAGTTTCGAATTATGTAGATATAAAATTCTTAACATTAGACAGTGAGAGCACAGTGTTAAGAAGTATAACCACTGGTTCCCAAATTCACTGAAGTATTCATTCTTTTCTAAAACCAAGCTCCATACTCTATACAAATATAATTATTCAACTTCACTCTGTTCTCAACATATCAATAAGAACACCTATATTTTGAACATCCTTTGCTAACAATTTTCCAAGGTGTCTTTCATTTCCAAGGATTTATATTATTGTCTTAAACAAAAGAAAGCTTCAATAATTTTTGATTGTTTAAGCAAATCCAGAAAGTACTTCTACTTACAGGGGCTGAGATACACACTATGTAAATCAATTAAGACACTGAAATTCTAAGTCTCCTACAGTATGGCTTAGCCTATAATTGTAGCCTTATTTCCCACCACATCCCTTCTCTTCAGCCACACAAATTATTCTCAACGTCCCTAAAACTTAATGCATACATTTAAGAATTCGGTGCCTGTCTTCAAGCTATTCTCTCTTCCTAAAAGGTGCCTTCTACCCTCTCTTCCAGACCATATGTGATTCCTTAGATTATAAGAAAGAGCTGATGGGTCACATCCTACTACCAATCTTCCTCAAGCAGAATTCATCCTTCCCTTTATTATTCTTTCACAAAACATTACTCGAAACTACCTGAAGATACTCTCTTTGGCCTTATGATTGTGTAGACCTATTTCCAAACTGCAAAACAGTACATGGAACAAGAGAAATGTGTTACATTGAATTCTGGACATGACTTTTAAAAAAAGAAAGTGTATTTTTGATGTTGGCAAAAATGAGTTGAAAAGCAAGAAAATAAATATATTTTCTTTTAATTTTTGCAAGCCTAAAAAGTCATTTGCTCAAAACTATTCATCTATTTTCCATATTTGCTGACCAGAGGTGCTTATGTTATATTCAAATAACCAGTAATGGTTTTGTTTACAGGCACATCATGAATGCCTACTCCTGTAATTACATCAGCATGTTACTAAGGGTGGAATAGGTATTTTTAGTAAAAAAAAAAAAAAATCAAAAATTAAAACCACTATGAATTAATTAACTAAAGCATATAGTTTATATGATTCATAATATAAATCATACATTATATGATTTCAAAACTATCTCTTAGTTCAATTCTTTATGGAAAGAAAATTTTATCAATTTGAAAGTTACTCCTAGGAAATACTTTATTCAGAGAAGCACCAAATATACTTTATATCATAAGATTGTCAAATATATCATCTATTGTCTTTTCTACCCATGACATATTTGTAAAAACAACTGAAGTAGTGTCTCTGAGAAAACGCAACTTTAGTTAAAATGGCCGTTCAAATTGGCATGGCTCAAAAAACCTGAGAACCTTAAAAAATTACACAATTTCAAATAGATTTAATTATAATTTTAATACACAGGTATAAATGGTAGTTTAAATGTTATACACTGGTTTACAGTTCCTATAGATTTTAAATTATTTAATCAATTATGATGTCTAGATGATTTTCATTCTTGCCATTTTTAGAAGATTGTTTTCAAAGTTTTTCTATCCTTACTAATTATTTCCTCACTTGTTTTAAACTACAAATAGCACTAAGTAAAGCTCTATTCCTGTCTGTAATCTATCCTCTTCATTAAAAGAGAAATTTAAGTTGTATGTTTTCTTTAAAATTTACTTATGTCATCTATCCATTTTATTGTTTCCCTTGGTTCACCTCTGTTTTATCTAATTCATGAAGCTTTATCCATATCTATTATAAAATATGTCCATGTGCTCCTATTTTCAAGTATGCCTACTGCTGACACTTGCCATATATGCATTATTATTTGGGGGGATAATCTAAAAGTCAAATAGCCTATTCCAAGGTAACTGAGTATTCAATTTACTTTTGAATCTCTGAATCCATGTGTTATTGTTCCCTCTGTAGTCTATACGTATTGCTCATTGCCCTTTATCTTTACATGGTAGAATCTTCAAAGAAATAAAAAGCACCTACTGTGAAATACATGTGAAGATTAAAATATGTTTGGCTTAGAAATTTTGCTGTATTATTTCCTCACTCTGTGACCATGAAGAAGTTATTTAATATACCTGAAGCTCAATTTTCACATCTTTCAATAAGGAAATTTATACTTGATTTCTAGGACTCATGTGAGTAAAGTGCTTTGAACAAAGCCTAGCATATGGTAAATGCTCAATGAATTTTTAACCATCTTTTCCTTTTCTACCTTATTCTATCATATTTATTTTCTACTGTAGTCTCCTTCCCTGCTTCTTTCTCTTTCCTCTTGTTCATTCTTGGCTGGTGCCCAAAATGTATATCTCAGTTTAGTAGTATGTTTATCAAGGGGATAAAAAATCTGAATCAATTATGCAAACAGCACACATAAGTAATTGCCTTTTCATAAAGTTTCCAATGTTCCTCTCTGTTAGTGTACCATAATACGTATACAGGTATTAGAGTCAGAAATAATTTAGTTTGAATTGGAATCCATCACTCACTATTTGGCCTATAACTTCTTGGTAAATTTTGTTCCTTACCATCTTTAAAACTGGGTTTCTCCAACAGGGAAAGAAAACTAAGACATACCTCATAGGGCTGTTGTGAAAAAAAGGATAAAATTCTTAGTGCAGTGTCCAGAAAATAGAAAACTATGAGGTAAGCATCACTTTTCAAACAATTCTGCCCTCTCTCTATAATAAATCAGAAGTAGAAAAATTCCCCATTTCATAACACCTATGACAAAATCATTACAAGAACAATAGCAGTAAGTTTATTTGTAACTCTGTAAGTCCCTGTGTCTCCTGGTTACCAGTTTGCTTTAAGAAATGCAGCCTGATCAAGCCAAACACAATCACTAGAACAGAGCACAACTCCTTCCGTTCCTCACATGATTCTTTGGCTATGACAACATGAGGTCAGTGATAGTATGACTGCTAATATTTTTGTCATTCTTTTTCCAGAAAATGAAAAAGTGGGGCTTATAAACTACTTAATATTTGTAAGTTCTTATAAGTTACTTCATATACTGAGAAAACAAGATATGTATATATCTTGAAAGGGTATTCCAAAAAAGAAGTTTCATTCACTTCTTGAAAGTAATTGTGATAAACTAACACACTTAACACACTCAACGAATACTGATGTTTATTCATTTTAATGAAAATAAGATAATGAAGGTAAGAGCATAATCTTGGTTTAAAAGATACATTCTCAGAAATGGTTTGACGAGTGCTATGTAAGAATAAAATTTAAATTTCAGAAAAAATAAAGCCATAGTCTATAAACAAACAAATAGAAATAAATAAATAACCTGTTAAAGACAGAAACATTAAACTCTTCATAGGAATTTTTAGTTGAAAATACACATTTAGTGAATAACTGTTGAATAATTGCTGATATAAAAGTCAAATTGAAACAGCATTGCTGGAATGATTCTAAAAATATAAAACAATTTTGGGTCAACCAACTTTTTTCAGATTTAAATTTGTAGATGCAACAGAAAAAGCAATGTAAAAAAGTATCAAGGAAGAATGTGATGAATGAGAAAAACACAATTTCTAAAAAAAGGAAGAAAAGCTAACCAAAGTATATCTGAAAACAGCTGACTACCTCCATTATTGAAGATTTGCTTAAATAGACAAAATCTAGGTAAAAAGCAGCACAAACCACCCTTCTTATTTTAGCTTGAAATAAAAAAAGTAGTAGGAATACACTGACTGTGAAAATGATGCAAAATGTATCAAAACATATAAAAAGTCAAGTACAACCATAGCTAAAATGATGTCAGTACCTGGAAAAGTGTACTTAGTAAGTAAATTATACATTCTTATAAGCCTTTCAAAAGCAACTACACTCAGCTAACAAAAGCCTGATCATAATGTATCTTTTTGCCACGTTCAAAAGACACATACTGCTTTAGCAGACTCATATTTTCTAATGAATACCAAATTGTTAGTATCTGGAAAATACACTTATGCTATGATAATCTAAAGTTTGTTTATGCACAAATACTCAGTCAGGTTACCAAATTTAACAAGCATATACACAGAAAAAAAAAGTGTCTTGAACATAAAATTTTATTTCTAAAGAAAATATTTATATGATAGCTATTCTAATACTACTATGTATAAACACTATATTAAAGAACAATTACTAATTTAGAAGAAAGCAAAGAATTTTATATATCATTCCCATTGGTTAGCAGTTCTAATTGCATTTTAATCTTTCCTATGTAGTCTAATTTATACACTAAAATTCATACTTAATACAGCCAAAACCACAGTTTTTCTTTCTTTATTATAACAGACCCTAAAAACCTAACAAGAAAAACAATTTTAAAAGATATTTAAACTTACCCCATTTAATGGATATGTTTTCCATCCTAGCTCTCCCAGCACAGTTGTTGTATCAAGCAACACAACTGGAATTAAACAAAACAAAAAAACTTGCATGAACTTCTCAATTGACATAAGAATGAACCAGTTATTTAAATCATTAATGTCAACGACCTTTAGTATTATTCAACGTATTAGCTTTAATAAGTTGAATTACTTTAAAATTATTTGTAGGCACTAAATCTTAATATATAATACTTAATAATATTGAGTAAATATAAAATATATAAGGTGGTTATAAATTAATTTTAAAATAGCGTGGTGTTTAACAATGCTAAATGAAATAGATGACTGAGTAACAGTACTAACAAAGTCATTTTTAACAGCTGACTTTTAAAATTGATGAATGTTGGAGAGGTTAATCAAGAGGATATGACCACCAGATGACTCAAGCTGGACCTGAGCAATAGGTGGGAGGTTCCTTAGCTCCTCCCCTGTCCTTAGAACTATGCTCTGCCTATCATTCCCACAGTGATAGCTGTTCCGAGGACAGAGCCCTGAGAGAATAAGGTGCTACTGAAACCATCTGGATGGTATACGTGACTGAACCCAGTTGAAGTCTCTAAGCCTCTGGTGGTCAAGTGTAGAGATCTACTCATCTGACAGGCGCCCAAGATAAGCCTTGTGCATAAGCTCCCTTGCTTATTAAAACTGCCACCTACCAATCTGGAGTGATCTACCTGTTTCTTTGTTCTCTTTCCTCGCCCTGCATGAGTACAGGGTCACTTTGCAAACCAACAATGAAATAATCACCTTTGCTTTTCCCCCCATTTTCATATATAGTCTTTTTTATACCACATTAAAGAAAGAAAAACTTTTAAAGCAGGCCTGCCTGTATATTTTCTTTGTGTGTTATTAAATGCCCTTATATGATTGGCAAAGTATGAAAACAACTCATTTTGAAGAAATCTATATTTTTTAAGTGTAGATTACATTATTATTGTATGTGTTAGTATACTTACTGCTAAAGAAGACAAAAGCAAAAATAAAAACCATGCACCTTTTTCCCTGACCAAATGTAACTCATAATCTGGTTGAGAAGACATGCAAACAAATAATCAGGACATACTCTGTTAAATTCTAAAACTGAACACTATATAATAGCTTAGGAATTAAGTTAGGCTAAGGCTGGTAGGGCAGGTCTGGGACAATTTCATAAAGGAAATGCAATTTGGGCTGGGCTAGGATGAGGGGGTCTTTAATCAGATGTGATGAAAAACAAATTTATTTTAGAATACCTTCTGTAAAGTAACTGAGCTATGACTAAATCAGTTCTCAGTTACTGGAATGGGGAGTAGGAGTAGAGATTATTTGGGGGGATAGGAGGATAGAAGGAGGCCAGAAAGATAGATGGAGATCAACAGGAGAGGATTTTTGAAGTGTTTCCAGCAGGTTAATGTGTAGGGCCCATGTTTCAGCAGATTTTAATTTTAACTATTACCTTCAAGTCCCCCAGATGCCGATCATGGACTGAACTCTGAGAAACAATCCTTTGGTATTTCATCATGAGTTTTAGTTCTTCATCTAGTTAAAAAAGTAGAGGGGTTTTTGTAGTTTTTTAAAAATGTCACTGAAGTCTGTTACTTGGCATCTGCTGTTTAGTGTCTATAGCAAGGACTCGGTGGGTTTTCTTATTTGACTGTGATACATTTTATTGATTTTTAGTATGAAACCATGCTTAAATTTCTGGGATAAATTCTACATACTCATTGCAGAATATTCTTCCAGTATATTCACTAAGCATACATTTGTAAAACTGAGCCATAATTCTTTGATTTTTATTGTGCAAAATTCTCAAAAATAATTTAAAATGTGGAGAAAACAGTACAATGAACCCTCATTGTACTAATCACTCTGCCTCAATAATTACAAACCTATAGCCAATCTTATTTCATCTATACATGTTTACCTACTCTCACTGCAAGATTTCTTTGAAGCAAATTCCAGTAATCATATGATTTCATCTGTAAAAATTTCAGTATGTATATCCAAGATAAAGACTCCTCTTAATACAACTACAATAACAATTCACTACTATAAATAGTATGTATTACTTAATGTCATCAAATATCCAGTCATTGTTTAATGTTCCTATGGTCTCAACTTATTTTAACAGGAAGTCAAGATCCAAATAGGTTCTATACATTATGGTGAGATCTTGTTTTTTTTTTAATCGATGGGTTCCCCACTTTCTTTTTTTAAAGTTAGGTTTATTGAGGTATGATTTACTTACAATAAAATTCACCTTTTTTAAATGTACATTTCTACGGATTGTGACAAACTCCTACTTCCATGTAACCCCCACTACAATCAAGCTATAGAATATTTCCATCACCACCAGAATTTCCCTTGTGATCCTTTATGATGAATCCTTTCCCCACCGCAGCCCCGAGCAACCATTAATCTGATTTCTGTCCCTATGGCTTTGCCTTTCCCATAATGTCAAATGAATGAAATTATACAGTATGAAACTTTTTGAGCCTGGTTTCTTTCACTCAGCATAATGCATTTGAGATTCATCTATGTTGCTATGTGTATCTATACATACAACTGAACACTCAGTTGCTTTTTATTGCTGAAAAGTATTCTATTGCATGGAATTCCCTAGCTGATGAACTTTCATATACAGATTTTTATGTGAACCTATGCTTTCATTTCTCCATGGTAAATAGTGATTGCTGGGTTATATAAAGAATGCTAATTCTTCAAGACTGTAAAACTGTTGCTTTACTTTCCCATTAGCAGAATGTCTGGTTTTCCAATTGTTCCACATTCTCACCAGAACTTGGTATTGTCCATTTTTTAAGGCATTCTAACAGGTGTGCAATAGTATCTCACTGTTGTTTTAAATAGCCAGTTATCTTTTCACTACATGAAATCAAATTTATTAGCAAAAATTTTGACCCACAAAAGTGGTCTTATCCCACATTCCAGATTTTCCTTTGCGTGAGGTATCATTGAATATGTTCCCCCATTCCCTGCATTTCCTTTAAACTGGTAGATATATTTAGTGGCTTGACCAGATCTAGGTTCCACTTATTTTTATTTTTTGTAAGATCACTTAATTGGTGGTGCTTTATAGTCCTTATATCAAATCAGGGAATATATCAATGTTTACTAGGGTCATGTAAAAAGGACACAGGAACCAACTGGCATAGGCTTCCACTGGCCAAAAATTTATAATTTGATCATACACAAGGTTAATGACTATAAGGGATTGAAACACTTCAAACATGCTTAAATCCATGCATTCAAAATGATAAAATATACCTACTAATAACTTTTGCAGTACGCTAGGAAATCATTATTTTTAAAAACTGGTAAATAATCTGAAAAGAATAAAACATTTATTTTGCTTTTTCTATATGAAATACTTCTGAATAAGGAAATAGTTAATGAAGGAACATTTCTCTTTTTTTACTTTATTTATTTATATTTATTTTATTTTTGGCTGCGTTGGGTCTTCACTGCCACGCATGGGCTTTCTCTAGTTGCGGTGAGAGGGGGCTACTCTTCATTGCGGTGCGCGGGCTTCTCATTGCAGTGGCTTCTCTTGTTGCAGAGCATGGGCTCTAGGCACGCAGGCTTCAGTAGTTTTGGCTCACGGGCTCTAGAGCGCAGGCTCAGTAGTTGTGGCACACGGGCTTAGTTGCTCCACAGCATGTGGGATCTTCCCGGACCAGGGCTCGAACCTGTGTGCCCTGCATTGGCAGGCGGATTCTTAACCACCGCACCACCAGGGTGCAGTGCATTTCTCTTACTGAAATATTTCAGTTAATAAATGAAGAAGGAATGATCAAATTAGGCTACACCATTTTCTACTCTTAATGTATTAATATATTTAGCTAATAACTTATGGTGCTAATATCACATAAAGAGATGAAAGGACACATAAAGGGCTAGAGCTTTTAAAAAGGCTTTCTTTATAGCCTCATTTACTCCATATTAACATACAATTCTAACAAGCCTAGAAGTAAAAGAAAGTACAAATACATATATATCTATATATGTATACATACACACATACATATACACATACACACACAAACACACACATGCAAATTCACAAAATGATATTTGATGGTGTGTGGGTTCACTCAGTGTAAAAAAATAATCTCACATATTAGAGGAAAAAAGCTGAAGATATTATAATAAATATTCAAAACTCTAAGCTTATCTTATTATTAAATAAATGTTATTTTATTTTTGGTATATACTATTGAAAAGAATTCAGAAGTATGTAATACCAGTATCCACTTTGGGGCACTCAAAAGTTTAATGTTACTCCTTTAGCACTTTATATTTTTGGAATACATCATTATTTTGCTAGCAGGCTGTTAAAGTAATGATAGCAATTCAGTCACTGTAGGAAGGATGGTCTACATATTTCCCTCTTGAAGGAATCTCCACATTGTCCTATAAGTTGTTTCTTTTTTAAAATGCTCAATTTACAGATGAGAAAACTGAGGCTCAGAGAGGTTACATAATTTTCCTTAGATCACAAAGTGATTACAACCAAAAGATTGATGCTAGAATATCCCTTAAAAAATATTTAAAACCTTTAAACTTTTTTTAAAGTGTTTTCTTCCTTCCTTTTAAGTTTGAATATAAAACCTTATCATTTGTTTTTTTTTTGGTAGATGCAGAGAAAAATCATTATTTATTTTGCTGATTCCAAATCCAGATAAGTTTATATCCTGGTTTTCTCATCAATGGGTTCTACAGAAACTTTACTGGTACCACCTACAAATCATGCCATTTAAATCAAGGGGTTTACTGGAGTAGAGTGTTCAAAAATCCCTAATATTGAAGTCTACCAATGGAGATTTCTTTTTCATAGATTGGTAAATTAATTCATTCATTGATATAATTATTTTTTCTAAAATATAATTGGGCTACTTGGTTCTTAACATTTATAATTTGTAAACTGAAATATATTCATTTCAAAACAAACAAAAAAGAAAATATGTATATACCTACAACAGTATAGATCCTTAGGAATTATTTTTTTTTATTTATTAGTAGCTTCAAGAAACAAGATTTGCATAATTGCTTTACTTTCCTCATTAAACTGCAATCATACCTTTTAAAAATTCTTAACAGCAAAATTTCAAATTTGCATTCCTGACAAGTGAAGGATGCATTGATATCAAAATAAAACTGAGGATTTATTTTTATTTTTAACACCATTATATGTGATACATGTTTAAATTTTATCACTTGCTTCACAGGCAAAGCCCCCACAAATTCAGGTTTTTCCGGCACACTAACAGCATTGGACCCGGCAAGGTGAGAGCTCCTCCTACTGGCTTTAAACAAGCGTTTTCTAGTCCCTACTTGAGTGCAAAAGTACTGTAAACTTAGGAAGGAAAAGAATACTCTGTCCATATTAACTTCAGTAAAAGTCAATACTTTTTTATTTTTAATTTAATGGCAAGATTTTAAATATAGAAAGATTAACACCAATGACTTATTTAGGGAGTACACATGAAAATATAATTATTTATTGATATCATAATAAATGAGAAATTGGGTAAACCAAAAAATAAATAGAAGTAGTAGATTGGTGGTATCAAAATAAAGTTTTTAAAATGTTTACTTCGTTTAATAAGCAACATAATGCACAGAATAGGCTAAACTATGTACAATTTTCCTATTAACTTTTAGAAATAAATCTCTAGCATATTATATTTTTCTCTGAAAATTTCTCTTAATTTATTAGTGCTCCCTTTACTCATTCTTTTGGAAGTTATAGGAAAATTTTATTGTGGCTAAAAGAAGATAACTGATAAAGACAAGGTTGATAGCACTGGACTAAATGTGAGAGTAATGAGTACCTAAGATTAAAAAGCTCAATGTTAATTTTTTTCCTTTGAATAATTTATCAGGTCTTGAATTTAAATTTCAGTAAATTTAAGATATATTAATTTAAATACAATTAGCATATAGTTTTATAGTATATAATTGAAGATCATCTTTATTCTAGCTGCACAATAAAAAAAGGATGAGATTTTATTTATATATCATTCTGAAAAATGTAACAAGGAAGAGATCAATCAACCCACTAAGAAGGTAGTTATTCTTTTAGGATAATTTTGCTGTAAAGATTCAAGTTAATGGTATATGAACTGAGTTCAAAGATTTATCAATATTTTTAAAAGTTCAGATAGCAGTAAACGCAGGTTTAGAATTTTCTCCAATAGACTTCATACAAAGAAAGGCAAGGCATTTCTTCTTAGAATCATTCCATTAGGCGCCTTTATTTTACAAATAAGACCCAGAAAGATAAAATTACTAAGTCACTTAGTCACAAGGTTTTTAATAGTTAGTTCCATGTTCCATTGACTGTAACAAACCTCCAGTAGCTCCAAAAAAAACAAGTAAAATAAAGGGAATACTTCTGACATCATGACCAGACATAATATAATCAGAGAATATTTCAAATTATAGACACAGATATATAAACAAACATGTATCTATCTATATCTATCTGTCTATCTACATACAGCAGTAGTCTATTTCAACGTTATCCTGTTTAGATCCTACTTTAAACTGGGATTCAGGTTACCACATTAAGTAATATTTTGACATAACTGCATGTGTTTGATTGACAAAAGTCAGTTTTAACTTCCAGATACTATGGTTCTCTACCCTCATATAGAGCCAGAATCAATATTTAATTCCTAAAAATAAATAAAGCACAGACTGCTTTAAGGAAACACAGGATTTTTAGTTTTACCCCTGGTATGTTCCTCTGTATCTTGACATTATTTTTAAGGCAACATTTTCCAAGGAGACTCACTCCTTCTTAAAAATAACGAAGTATTTTTATCTAGAAACTGAGATCAATACTTGTTCATTAAGTATACTTATAAGCATTTTGTTTTGTCATAGCTTTCTTATTTCTATTGTTAGTTTTTTTTTTAATATAGGTGTTGTTCATGATTATTTCTGTCACTCCCTATGAGAGTTTGGAAATCCTACTTGAAAGATAAGGTGATATGACCACAGAGATGTTAAATAGCTTTCTCAAGATCAGAGAATAAAATCAGTCTAGACCATGTGAACTCACAACCTTCAGCTTTCTACTCTACTAGAAAATGGTATCTTGTTTCAGAAAGCATGTTCAAACTTCTGACTCTGTCCTTTCTTGAAACAAATCACTGTTTTTTAGTTCTGATGGAAAAATAAGCTATAATAACCAGAAATTACTTTCCTTAATTATCACCTTAAATGGAGAAAAGGGGCAAAAAATTCAAGCTAGTTTTCTGTTTAGAAGGCAAGTTATACCATTGAGTAAGAACTGCCACTGAAAACCTTATCCAAACAATGAATGGTTAATAGTTGATTAAAAATATAACTAGCAATGTTCATCCTCACTTCTACACCTTCCTAGTTTATTCAAAAGAACCTTTACATGGTTATCCTGCTGGACACAGCCTTATCTGCCTCAGTCTCATAATCATTTCTGAAGCTGCTGTTAGACAGGAGGGCTTACCACAGAGACCCAAAGAGAACCCAGATGTGGATCTAATCCATCACAAGGTCACTAAATGATAGGTTCACTCTGGGCTCCTGAACAAGGTCATTAAGACTTATCAATGAGTCACCTCAAAGTCATGCTTTCCTCATCAAATTGTTCAGTTATCTCTATGGCAAAAAAAAAAAAAAAAAAAAAAAAAAGGAAAGGAAATTTGGCATGTTCCAAATTAATAGCAATATATAATGCTTTCATTCTGACATCTTCAGCACTTTGATCTATAAAGAAACTAAGTAGCTTCGTTTAGGACAAGTATTATTTCCATTTGCTTCAATTACACAGTTTTAATAGGTAGAAAAGACTACTTGGCTTTAGTCTTAGATTTGCTAGTCTTACAATATATTTAACAAATGTTGTGATTTTTTTCCATCTCTCACAGAAACTCACAACATTTATTACATAAACCTCACTTAGTCCAAACCACTGCACATCCATCCCATCAGTTACACAGCATAAGAGAGGCTTCTTGTGTTTCTAGTTCATTCCTTCCTCACATTTCTCACTTATCTTCCATGGGCTTTGAACACTTTCCTTCCTTTTTTTTTTTAAATGAAACTCAAGGTCTGAAATGTGCTTAAATCTTTGTTTTTATAGCTCTGGTAAAAGAGATTATGAGTACTTATTTGAAAGTCTTAACTACAATGTAATGGCCGTTTCAATGCAAAACTATTTCTATATAATGGAAGAAAAGTCTAAAAAACCTATTGAAACCCCTACCTTAAAAACAAACAGTAGTGGCTTTGCATTGAGAAGGAAAAAATGAGTTTTACTAGAATCTAAGAAACAATTATCAGTGAAAAAGTTTTCCTTGAAAATGGAAGAAAAAAATTTTTTCCTAGATTGCTTTTTCCCGCCATTACACTTACATAGACGTAATAGAAATAGTTTTTTACTTCCTTCATTAGGACACTGGAGTCACAAAAATGTTACTTGATTTTATATGAAGACATTTCCATATTATTTCAACAAGCATTAATTGAGTATCTGTTATATTTAGACTCTATATTAACTACCACAGGGTATAGAAAGTTTATAAGATACAATGTCTACCCTCAAGGAGTCTCTGGTGTTATCTTTTCACTCCCACTGTTAGAATTTTTGTGTCAACCCACATGCCCTAGTTTATTCAAACATGTATATAGCAAAACAGATTAAAATGCCCTTATTCTGAAGGTGCAGAAGAGGAAAGGCTGAAGCTGTTTAGTAGAAGGTGTAGAATTAAATTGCTATTCTAAAAGGGCAGACACCCAATATTACATCAACAGCACCATCAAAACTGTTAGTAATTGGACCACTTCCTCAGTTTCTAAAGAAGTGCTAAGGAATGAATAGACTGTAGAAATGCACCCCAGTAGACAACATGAAGGGAAATAATTCTCTACTTGAAGGGTACTCGCCTCCAAAATAATACCAAATATAAGAAATATCTGCTAAATTTGTCAGGAGAGACAGAGTGTTTTAATTAGAGTGGGAGATAAAAAAAGTTAAACATTATCAGAAGTAAACATTTTTCTAATCTAAGTATTAATCATCAGAAATTTAAAATTTTTCAGGTAAAAACAGTAATTGTATTTTCAAAATTTTGAAAAATATATATATTAAAAAACTTTGAAAGGACAATTCTCATTTTTGTCCAATGAAATTATAGCCAAATAGAGATACAATTATCAATATTTATTTACAACATAGTTCTGCCAATATAATATGACCTTCTCAAAGGAAGGGTCTGCATATGTATGTGTGTATACTTGTTGAATAAAATGAATAAGTGAATGAATCAACAAACGAACTAAGTGAATGGAAGGGAGCGTGGGCCAAAAACTCATACCTTAAGTAAAAATGTTCTTAACCAAATATTGAAAATGCAGCGCAGGATTAGTGGGAAGGCAAGTACTGCAGGAAATGTAAATGGTTATTGTGCTTTAGTTTGTAATGGAGAAGGTCAAAGGTTATCACATATGATCTCTCTCAAATGTGGTTAAGGGACAAAGTGAGTAGGCTGTTGTATTGAGCACAGAATGGACTGTGAGAAAATATTTTCTGTACCTTTTGGAGTCCTCTTTGCTCTACCCAGCCCCTACGCTTTCATCAGAGTGCCCTCAGGCTGCTCTCTCTCAGTCCAAATCCTGTGCATCTATCTCCATCTCTGACAATGTACAGTGTTCAAATCATCCTGCTCTATCTGCTGCCCCACTGAAAGCATTTGTCATAGTAAGAAAACATCTTAAATAAAATAGCACACAAATGTGCTTATGAATACTCATTTCCCCTTATCCCTTCCTGCAATGTTTATTTATTTATTCAAATTAAATTTGAATTGATTACAGCACCCTTCAGGTGAGAGTGACTTAAGCTTTTTTCACGGCATACCTAAAATCACACTATCTAAGCAATTCCTCATAGAAACATATTGAAAGAGATTCCTAAAACTCCAACTTCTATCAGCTCCAAACACTACCCTCTGTTTAGATTATACCTTCTATCTACTTCCTGGGTTCTATATGTGGCTCTACTATTGTGTGCTTGTGTAAACTTAGCCAAGTCAAAATTCTTGTTCTACCAATTACTGGGAGTTGGTCTGCCTTAAACCAAGTATTGATAATGTTCTAAGCTTTAGTATCTGGCTCTCAACACACTCTAACCTTGTTAGCCACTCTACCAAGATAGTATGTTAAAAAAATAAAAAAGTAAAACAAAAGTTTGCTTATTGTTTTATGGATTATGGTTGTCTCCCCTTTGCCCTTTGAATTTCTCCTATTAATTGATCTACTCAAACAGTCTTCTAGAGAGATCTAAGAAAAAAAAATTGTTATTTTTTTCTTAGATTTCCCCATCTACCCCCTCTCCAGCTGACCCCAGAAATATTATCCATACCCTAGCTTCTTTAGTCTCTAAAAATGGTACAGTTAATTGCCAATGTTTAAGACTCTTGTCTAAGTCAGCTAACTAAACTGTTTATTGTCAGGTCATGAAACTTGATAATCTGTTCATACAATAGTATACATTCTGGGGATATGCTACAAGGAATAATTTAAATAAAAATGTAATTTTTTAACTCTTTTACCATAATTTCAACATCCTTGACTGCCTAAATAATGTGTGTTGCCTTCTGAATCACTAAATTCAATTGTACTGAGGATTTTGTTAAGTAATATTGCCTATGGAACAGAATAGTCTATGATGAGAGAAATGGGCAGTAAAAATGTGAAGACAAATAAAATATTAAGACAACCAGCTGTCATACCTTTTACAAATTAAACAGCTTTTTAGCGTAATTACTTGATAAATAAAGTCAGAATTATTTAGGACGACTTCCTACTGGAAACTATTGAGGAAATGACAGAGCAAATGCAATGCCAGATTTAGAAGCTCATGAACTGCAAGACAGTTGATCTTTTGTGGCATATTTCTGTACTGCAGAGGAGTCAGGAGGAGGAATGGTTCATAAATGAAACATTTACAAATGTGACCCATGCCAAGAGCAGCATGGCTTCAGTATATAGAAAAGAATGACAGATGGAAGCCTTATTGTTGGCAGAAAAAATAAAAGAAAAATCATTTTTAAAAAAATAGGCATTATCATCATTATCCTGTATGGAAGGCAAATCATTAAGATCTACTGTCATAGTGTTTACCAACAGGATCCTGTGCAATAAAGTAAATGCAACAAAAATGATAATGGAATTTTAACATTTAGGCAAATGGAGAATATTTTATCCAACATGGGTTTACCAAGTATAATTAAGAATAAGAAAGCAGATGCAGGCTTTCATAAGACCTTGATCAGTTTCAATTTATTGCTTACCCAAGACACGAATTACGGTAAGAAATGTAAAATGTTGAGAAACTCCTTTGGTGAAGTCGTCAAGACCCAAATTCCATCCTCAGCTTTCATGGCTGAGAAGCTCAATTTTTATTCTTCTGAGGAGTGGTCATATTTTAGAAGACTAAATCTTGTTAATCAGGTATACAGGAGACTAATTTATAAATGAGATGGATGATTTATTCACTGATGATCTGTCTCCCCAGGGAATCTCCTTCCCTGAAGGGAAACATATCAAGAGACCAAATTAAAGATCAGATTTCTTGAAAAGTACTAAATTAAGAGAAAAGAGTAACCCTGTTTTACTTTTTTAAATACCCTAGGTTTATTTCTATTTATGAAATAAAGAATTTTATCTACCCATTACAAAGCTCTTCACATTGAATGGTGCTGAAGAAACAATGAAAAGTTTTCTACTTAGGTTCTCATACATATGTACTGTACTGCCAACTACAACTTTGGCATTTCAAATATTATTTACAAGGCATAGTATAGTTTCCATAGTTACAGCCCATCTGATATTGGCTAAATTTTGGGAGGCCTATTTTTATTGTTTGGAAAGAGAATTGGTTCTGTCTGCAGACTCTCTTTAATTCAAAGTATATGTATTGTTCCAAGAAAGATTCTTATGTGTGAGCAAAGTAAATCCCAATTACTCAGTTGATTTTATACAGTTTCAAATAAGGACAGAGAATAATATTTGCTGATGATGTAGGGAAGAATCTAAACATTTAGGCATGGTGTCCACAATTAGCTGGCCAGACTGTTTCTGTCTTAGGTTGCTCTTTACAAAGGTAAACACACTGCCGTCCTTATTTTTATTGACAAAGAATGAAAAGAGTTTAAAAAATTAAAAACCACTGGCTTCTCAATGCAAATAGTTTCTGAGCAACTTCTCTTAATAGTTTTTCCTTCCTCAATGACTTAATTTCATCATATAATCAAAAACTGCCATATTTTAAGTAATGCACAATTGCACACTATTTAGGAATCTATTCTTTCTTGTTTTCTCTGTCTTTACACTTTGCAGAGAAAACTTATCCATTTGGGAGTTTCAACTATCATTTCAATGCTTTCAGTCTCCAAAATAGTATCTCCAGCATAAATCTCTCTCTTATACTTTAGACACAATTCAGAGGCCCCTTGCTAGTTTGCAAACTGGTCCCTGTACACAGCAGGCTAGGCGAGAGCAAAGAAAGTGGCAGACCACTCCAGATCGGGAGGTGGTAGGCTTTAATAAGCAAGGGGGCTTATACAAGTCTTGTCTTGGGCAGCCACAAGATGAAAAATCTCCACACCCACTGGACTGAATCTTATAAGTTTATATAGAGGCCTCAACTGGGTTCAGTCATGTATACTGTCGAGATGGTCTCAACAACACCTTACTCTCTCAAGGCTGCGTCATTGGAACAGGTCCCACTGCTGGAATGGTGGGCAGAACTGTACATTCCAAGGACAGGGGAGGCAGTGAGGAGCCTCCTGTTGCCTGGGTCCAGCTCACAGGTCAACTGGTATTTATATCTTCTCAATTACCTCCTCCCACACTCCTCACACTTAACATGTCTGCATCTGAGCTTTTTATTTTCCCATGAATTGGTACCACCTCCTGATTTCCCTATTTTAGTTACTGTTATACTAGATCTGCACAAGTGCACAAATTAGGAACCTGTATCTGATCCCTGACTCATCCTTCACTCCCCAACTATCAGTTTGCACATGGGATATTACAGGTCGAAGAATGGTCCCCCAAAGTTGTTCATGCCCTAATCCCAGGAGCCTGTGGATATGCTATGTTACAAGGCAGTGGGAAATTAAGTTTGCTAATCATCTGATCTTAAAATAGGGGGGCAACACTCTTCCCCTCCTAGATTATCTGGGGGGCCCACTGTAGTGACAAGGGTATTTAAAAGCGGAAGAGAGTCAAAGAAAGATGTGACCACAGAAGAAAGGAACAGAGAGATGCAACATTGCTGGCTTGAAGATGTGGGAAGGAGCCATGAGCCAAGGAATGTGAACAGACTCCAGAAGCTGAAAAGGGCGAGGAAATGGATTCTCCCCTAGAGCCTCCACAAAGGAACACAGTCCCACTGACACCTGGATTTTAGCCTAGGGAGACCCATGTCAGATTTCTAACCTACAAAACTGTAAGGATAAATTTGTGTTGTTCAAGCCGCTAAATCTGTGATAATTTGTTACAACAGCAATAGAAAACTGATACTTAACTGGATCATCTTCAAATCTACCTGTTTTCTATTCCCTACCCCAGTTTTCTCTCTCAACTGGACAGGGTTCCTTGGTCTTGTTCCCTTCATTTAACTTCCACAATGCAGCATCAGTGATCTGCCTAAAATTCAAATCTGATTTCTCCATTCTCTGTTCAAAATTCCTCAGTGGTTCTCCTTATCATCTATAAAATTCTCTCAAAATATTTGCTTCACGTGTGCACTTATTTTTTCATACTAACCATACAACCAGGTTCTGATTATAAAGGTAAATCAAAATAAACATAACACCTGCCTTCAGGGTGATTATGATCTAATGTGAAAAAGAGAAAATAAACAGAAACTATAAACTAAATATGTAACTATGTATTATACTAAGTGCTATGAATTTAATTTGGATTTCAAGCTCATGGAAAGCCTCTAGAAAGGAAGACATGATTATACAGAGTTGATTTATTCTCTATATTGCTTTTAGATTCATGATGTGAATTAAGTAACAATGATCAGAGAAAACATAAAATAAAATATTGCTTAACTAGTTTTAACCCAGTATTTTCCTTATTTTTTTGGCACTCATTTTTCTTTCCCACTGAAAATACACTAACATTCGAGGGAAATTTTTCAAGACAACACTGAATGGCAACTGTTGCCTTATAAGGTATACTCTGAATTCCTTTCTACTGCATGCAAGACACTTCCTGGCTTGGTCCCATCTTCCTGTCCCTCTGCAACACCCCATCTTCACCCTACATTACTCTGATATACTGATAATCCTTAAACTTACCTTGCCCTCTCACCTCTCCACATTTCATGCTATTCCTTTCTGCTTGGAATACTCTTGCTTGTTTGGTCCCAAAAGACGACTCCTAGTCAAACTTATGGCTTAACCTAAATGTGATTTCTTCCATAATTTACCCCCATAAGATGGAGATGCTCTTATTCTTATCCCATTTTGAAATTTGCACATACTTCACTAACAGTAATTATCTTACTTTATTTTACCACACAGTATGTATTTCTTTGTGTTAACTGTTCTTCCATAGACTCTAAATTCCTTGAAGGCCAGAACTGTGTATTTTAATCCTCACACTCTTCCTCAAGATTGCTTTTTTAAAAAGAATAATTGAATAGAACAACAAAATGAAAATGAACAAGTGAGGAATTTAGAATAACTAAATACATATAACTACAGTTAGTAAAGGCTCAAAATGTCAATAAAAATGGATAACTCAGAACACACAAAAAATATATTTTATTTTCAGTATCTGCAAAGTACTGAGAAGATTATATTGGGGAGGGAGTAGGTAAGGTCTGTGATTATAAATCCAGTGTTCCAAAAGCAATAAATAATAAAAGAACTTTGTGCTCCTCTATCAGACTGTGTGAAAACAAATTACTTGAGCAGAGTCAAACATTTGCAAAGCCACAGTAATAATCCTAAAATCCTGATTATATGGGAAAGAAAAAAAACTACTGAAATGAAATCACTACTTAAGCAAAAGAAATTTCAACGGAAACTTGGTAGGGGAGATTTTATATATGGAAGATAAAGTATATTTGAAGTAGTTTTAGGCATATTTTTTCAGATTAGAAAAAAATATATATATATGTAATCTGAAATACACTCAAATATAAGGAAAAAATTTACCTATGAACAGGAAGAACCATCTACCCAGAATAAATCAGTTGGTGCTCTTAACAAAGAAAACAATGTATTATGGCCACTGAAGTTGGAGAATGGCTACAGAAAGGAACATCAGATGGTATTAAAAAGTATTTAAGGGCTTCCCTGGTGGCGCAGTGGTTGGGAGTCCGCCTGCCGATGCAGGGGACGCAGGTTCGTGCCCCGGTCCGGGAGGATCCCGCATGCCGCGGAGCGGCTGGGCCCGTGAGCCATGGCCGCTGGGCCTGCGCGGCCGGAGCCTGTGCTCTGCAACGGGAGAGGCCACAACGGCAAGAGGCCCGCATAACACAAAAAAAAAAAAAAAGGTTAAAAAAAAAAACAAGCATTTAAAAAGAGCTACAGAGGTGGCTACAACATCTTTGAAGTTAAATGTAGGGACCCTACTGATTGGACACTTTCATCTTGAAGTGGCCAGAATGATACCTTTTGAGCCCCTCTTTGGTTAGTTTTTCATATAAATACAAACTTTTAGCAAAGTTATTTTTATAAGACACTAAACATGCTGAAACCTCAGAAAATAAAGGAGAATATTAACAATTCTTCATGCCCATTATTCCTCTGGGACATAGTTATAAATTTTGATCATGCTCCTTTGTGCCTTAGAAGAGCAAATTGTGAAATTAGGGAAGTATGGAAGCCCCTATATATCAAGATTTCACATAGTTACTGGGGAAAGGGTCCTCTTTTTTCTAAGCAGGGGAGCCAAACTGATAATAATCAGCAACACGTAGGTTACTGACCATGGTGGCAATTATCTCACATACCCTCTATTATAAGGGAAATAATATCCTAGTCATCTTACTTACAGAGAAATTGATGACATATTAAAACATTTTTAGCTCAAAGGAATTCCACAACGCACCTATTAAATAAATAGTACTGTCTAAAGCCCCAATCCCAGGTAAGGAAGCTACTGATGTGAGAAACACTGAAGACAAGTCATTGGGCTCCTCCTTTGTCAACCCTCTGTTGAGTACTCAGTAAACCCAAGAACTGTGTGAGGCACTCAAGTCAATAAGGAACAGAGGGGAATAGGCTGATGGACAGCAAACCATTTTGCATTAGGAAGTACATTTTTGAGATGAACAAATTACTTGTACTTCAGATTCTAAATAATATACTGTACCATGTAAAATCCTTAAAAATAGGGTTGTTGAGAACATTTAGGAAACAGACCCAAACTTGTGAAACTGAGTGACTTAAGGAGAGAATTTTGAATTCATCCTGTTCAAAAGATTAAATTTCAATGAACACCCTCTTGATGTAGTATTGGACTCATGTTGCTAAGAAGTGAAATTTCTGGTTTTTTCTAGAAGATTAATACTCCAGTTGCTTCAGGCCAACTCCAAAATGTCACACATTATAATGAAATGTTCCTACCATAACACCATAATGATGAAACTAAGCTAAGCAATTGGTCAATTTTAAAACAAAACACAACTTGCACGTATGCATTTACTCACTAAGCCTTTCTTATATTCTGAAGATGGTATTTCCTCTAGTGTCACCTAAACTGAACAAAAATTCTTCCTTTCATTAGATTGAATGAACCTAAAAACATTACTCAATTCTCAACCCCACTAATAATGGCTCATGGGCTATGAGGACACAGTAGAAAAAATTTGCTTATTACATGTTGTTTTTATTTCAAAAACTGGTTTTAGTCTCAATAATTTTGTTGTCTTTATGAGTCCTTAACAATAAAACAAAGAAATGTATATTCTTAGAGATTAATTTGAGAATTGAGATAAGAGTAAAAATAGGGTTTCCCTGGTGGCGCAGTGGTTGAGAGTCCGCCTGCCAATGCAGTGGACACGGGTTCGTGCCCCGGTCTGGGAAGATCCCACATGCCGCGGAGCGGCTGGGCCCATGAGCCATGGCCGCTGAGCCTGCGCATCCGGAGCCTGTGCTCTGCAACGGGAGAGGCCACTACAGTGGGAAGCCCGCGTACCGCAAAAAAAATAAAAAAGATAAAATTTGGTAAAGATTGTATGTAATTAACTATTCATTTATTTTGGGTAGGCTTTCAACACACAAAATGTGTTATTTACAGATAAGTACTTGAAACTGCAGTTTGACCTCTTATTTATGTCATCATGTTGCTCTAGAATATGAACATAATTAAAATGAACCACTGAGAGTTTTAGTGCAAACTTGATAAATTTCAAATATCAAAATATTAGAGATTTTTATGCCATATCAAATAAATGTATTTTAATTGGTATACTAAAATATACTTTTGAATTATAGAAAAATCATAATTATTACTTAAATAATTATGTTAAGGTACATATTAATAATCGAACAAAAAGGTAAAATTCTTCCTTATATTTTGATTTGATTTTACGTTAATTTCATTATACTTTTTTTTTTTTTTTTTTTTGCGGTACACAGGCCTCTCACTGCTGTGGCCTCTCCCGCTGCAGAGCACAGGCTCCGGAAGCACAGGCTCAGCGGCCATGGCTCACGGGCCTAGCCGCTCCGTGGCATGTGGGATCTTCCCAGACCAGGGCACGAACCCGTGTCCCCTGAATCGGCAGGCGGACTCCCAACCACTGCACCACCAGGGAAGCCCTCATTACACTTTTAATAATAAACAAAGTAAAATGCCCTTACCCAAAGTTGTCATATTACACCAAAAGTGATTAAATGAGCTATTATTTAAAGGTATTAAAGACATTATACCATAGTGAAAAAGGTACAAAATTACTGAAACATGCTACCTGAAAAACGGTTCAGGATCACCTCACTTTTCTATTTCCCCTCTATCTCCAATTCCTTCTGCCCACCTCACCAAACTCTTTAGCTCTCTCTGTACTGGAATGGTCTCTTCAATCTTTTGGAAAAGCCCTTTGCTATTGACTCTCCCTTATCATAAACAATGTCATTCAAGACTCTGCACATAAAAACAAACACAGAGATCAACTAAACAGAATAAATTGCACATACACCCACACGTATACAGTCAACTGATTCTCCAAAAAGGTGCCATGAATACACAATGGATAAAGCACAGTCTCTTCAGTAAATGGTCTTTTTTTTTGGCTCTGCAGCACAGCATGCAGGATCTTAGTTCCCCAACCAGGGACTGAACTGTGCCCCCTGCAGTAGAATCACGGAGTCTTAAACCACTGGACCGCCAGGGAAGTCCCTTCAGTAAATGGTCTGAAAAAACACTGGATATCCACATGCAAAAGAATAGAATCAGACCCCTATCTTACACATACATAAAAATCAACTTGAAGATTATAGGCTTAAATGTAAGACATGAAACTGTAAAACTCCTAGAAAAGAAAACATAAGGGAAAAGCTCCCTGACACTGGTCTTGACAATGATTTTTTTGGATATAACACCTAAAGCACAAGCAACAAACGCAAAAATAAACAAGTGGGACTACGTCAAACTAAAAAGTTTCTAGAACGCAAAGGAAACTACAAAAATGAAAAGGCGCCTTTAGAATGGGAGAAAACATTTGCAAATCATATATCCAATAGGGGTTAATATCTAAAGCATATGAGGAAATCTTAGAACTCAAGAACAAAAAAATCAAATTATACAATAAAAAACAGGCAAAGGACCTGAATAGATATTTTTCCAAAGAAGAGACACAAATGGCCAGCAGGCATATTAAAAGATGCTCATTATCACCAATCATCAGGAAATGCAAATCAAAACCACAATGTAATATCACCTCACAACTGTTAGGATGACAATTACCAAAAAGTCAAAAGATAGTTAAGTGTTGGCAAGGATTTGTAGAAAACAGAACCTTTGTACACTGTCGGTGGGAATATAAGCTGGTACAGCCACTATGGAAAACAGCATGGAAGTTCCCCCAAAAAATTAAAAACAGAACCACCATACTATCCAGCTATCACACTTCTGGGTACATAACCCAAGGAAATAAAATCACTATCTCTAAGAGATACCTCTCCCCCCTTGTTCACTGCAGCATTATTCACAACGGTCAAGATATGGAAAAAGCCTAAACGTCAGTTGATGGATGAATGGATAAAGAAAATGCTGATATATATACACAATGGAATATTTTTAGCCTTTAAAATTTACAACAACATGGATGAACTTGGAGGACATTGTGCTAAGTGAAATAAACCACACAGAAAAAGGCAAATATTGCATAATCTCACTTATATTTGGGGGAAAAAAGCTGAACTCAATAACAAGAGAGTAAAATAGTGGTTACCAAAGGCTGGGGCACGGGGAAAAGGTGAAACTTGAAAAAAGAAAAATTGTAGAACGTGGCTGTTAGGAGCAGCTGGAAAGGTGTCATGGGGAATTCTTTTTTAATGGGTACAGAGTTTCAGTTCTGCAAGATGAAAAGTTCTAGAAATAAATGGTGGTGATAGTTGCACTACAATATGAATGTACTTAATACCACTCAACGGTACACTTAAATATAGCTAATGTAATAAGTTTTATGTTATGCACATTTTACCACACATACACACAGAGAATGTACAAGCATTATCTTAATGCCTTTGGAAAGCCTTGTTGATTCCTCTATGCAGAGTAAGTCATACCACCCTTCCTCAAGCTCCAGGAACTCCTGTGTATATTCCTACCAGAGAATATTTACCACATTGAATTACTAGTTCAATATTTCTCCACTCTGTGCTCAAAAAAATCTGAGCTTCTTAATTATAAAAGATATTTCCATCTGTTTCTAGAATACAACTTGAGGATCCAGGGCACACCTCTATTTGCGGTAATAACAGCCAATATGAAAAATCACCACCATTTCCTAATCTTCATATCAATGAATTCCTCTTTGTCTCATTTTATGTTGCCCAATATAGATGCCTCACACATTGCCACTTCCTTCTTATGTCCTCATCGTACCTGAGTGGTCTTATGTAAATTACTTAATCTCTCTGTACCTCAGTTCCTCATTCATAAAAAAGGGGGGGGGCATTAATAGTGGTACCTACTTCCCAGGGTTGTTAGAGTATTAAGTGTGTATAATCTATGCAAAACAGTAGACTCCCTTTCCCCTTTGCTCTATTTCAATTTGATAACCCAGGACCACACCATTTATCTTGGCAGCACAGACCAAGGCCCATTGTAATATGCTGCAGCTAGGCTAACCTATGCACAGGAACAATCAGTGATACCTGGACACAACTGCCTTACCTGCCCTTCTTTTCTCTCACTTCCCTCTTTCATTCTTTTTCTCCTTCTTGACTTGAGAGGGAGGCAGAATGGTTCGGCTTTTTAATGCCAACATGAATCACAGTTTCTGGAATTCAGTTAATATTTGTTCAGTAAATCTAGAATGAATGATTAAATGACTTGATCAACAATGTTTAAAGGTGTTCCAGCATTGCTGAGAAACAGTAATGAAATAATGTAATTGTGTAGCACTTCACAATATTCTAAACATTTTGACAAACAACATTCTATTGCAACAACCCTGCAAAATAGAAACTTCAAGGATTATCAGCACTTCACCAAGAAAGAAACTGTGGCTCAAAGAAAGTGAAGTATTTGCCCAAGGCCACAAAAAGACCAATGTCAGTCAATCTACTTTCTTAACCTTCCTCCTATGTTTTCCCATGATTTCAATAAATTAGCAAAATTTGTGTTAAATATTAATTACCTAAATGGTTTTGCCTGATAGTTATTCATGTACCAGAACCATGACTGAAAAAACTGATTTTGGATTTTGAGGGAATGAGAGAGGGAATATATGACTATGCTGCTTATGGAAAAAGTCAGAGATTAAAGCTACTTCCAAGTGCTCCATAGCTCACATAGCACAAACTTTTAAATTATATAGTCTCCAGATTTTATTTGAGTTTATTCATATAGAATTTAGCTCCATCATATAGAACATAAGAGATTTTACACAAGCAGTAGTTGAGAAAAGATCACTATCAACATTTATTTCCCCTTAATACATGAAATTCTTGGCAATATTTTTGTAAAATTTTCATTGCCAATGTTTAGAAATGATGATTATTCCATTTGTTAGGAAAATCACACTTGTTAGGAAAAGCAATGAAAATCCATTTTATATCTTGTATGGAAGTCTCTGTGTTTTAGAGGTCCTAGTATTCATTTTGCCAAAAATTGCTAAGTGACTGTGGACAAGTCATTTAACATTTTTTTGATCTCACTTTACTCAAATCAAAATTATAGAGTTTTGTTAGTAATATCTGGCTTTCCACCTATCTCTGATTTCCTATTTTATATATCCAGTTGCCCGAATATTTAAATCAATACAAATATAAATAATATAAAGAAAGTGCAGGATTACATTAAGAAATCAAAATAGTTATTGCCATTCTCCCATAATTAGAGTATCAAAAAAGTCCAATTTTTAAAAACTTATCACATGGAAGTAGATTAAGACTTTATTACATTTTAATATTAAAATAGAAAATATGAATAAGAAGACTTTCACTCAGAAAGAAAAAACTTTTGTAATAAAAATATACTTCTCCCCACTTTTATATTACAGGGAATAAAACACATCTCAGAAATAATATATAAATATAGCACATATTTGGGGATATAGAGACAAAGATATGAAACTACAATACTTGAATGAAAGTAGTTTGTCATTAGGTCTATGTAAGTTCAACACACAATTTGTTCCACAGTCAATAACTCTACCTTCAGTATGTCTTTCCTTTTTTTTCTTTTTATATTTGGGGTCTTTTCCTAGCTTTATTGGGGTGTAATGGACAAACTGTAAGACACTTAAAATGTACACATGATGACTTGATATATATACAACCTCACATCTTTTTTTTTTCTTTTGAGTGAGGATATCTAAGTTCTACTCTTAGCAAATTTCAATTACACAATTCACTGTTATCTACTATATAGTCACCATGTTAGACATTAGATCCTCAGACCTAATTCATATTATAGCTAACAGTTTGTACTCTTTCACCAACCTCTCCTTACTTCCCCCACCTTCCCCTCTCCAGAAACCACTTTCCTTCACTCTGTTTGAATTTGGCTTTTACTTAGATTCCATACATAAGTGATACCATGCAGTATTTGTCTCTCTGTCTGGCTTATTTCACTTAGCATAATGCCCTCAAGATCCATCCATGTGGTCACAAATGGCAGGATTTCCTTATTTCTCATGGCTGAATAATATTCCATTATGTATATTAACCACGTCTTTTTTTATCTATTCATCAGTGATGGACACTTACATGGTTTCCACATCTTGGCTATTGTAAATAATGCTGAAATGAACAAGGGAGTGCAGATCTCACTGATATTGTTTTTATTCCCTTTGGGATGAAAGGAAAGAAGTGGGATTGCTGGATCATAGCAATGGGTAGTTCTTTTTTCAGTTTTTTGAGGACTTTCCAGACCATTTTCCATAGTGGCTGTGGCTGCACCAGTGGACAAGAGATTCCCCTTTTATCCACATCTTTGTCAACATTTGTCATATCTTGTCTTTTTGATGATAGCCATTCTAACAAGTGTGATGTGATAGCTCACTGTGGCTTTGATAAACATTAACCTAATGATTAATGATGTAGAGCACCTTTTCATATACCTTTTCATTTCAGACATTTCATTTCAGACATTTCAGAAAAATGTCTATTCAGTTCCTCTGATTTTTAATTGGATTGCTTGGGGCTTTTTTGCTTTTGAGTTATGAGTTTTTTTTTTTTTTTTTTTTTTTTTTTTTTTTTTTTTTTTTTTTTGCGGAGCACAGCCTCCGGATGCGCAGGCTCAGTGGCTATGGCTCACGAGCCCAGCCGCTCCGCGGCATGTGGGATCCTCCCGGGCCAAGGCACGAACCCGTGTCCCCTGCATCGGCAGGCGGACTCTCAACCACTGTGCCACCAGGGAAGCCCTGAGTTATGAGTTTTATATTGATATTTTGGATTATTAACCCTCTATTAGACATATGATTTGCAAATATTTTCTCCCATTCCATAGATTGCCTTTCCATATGCGTGGTGGTTTCCTTTACTGTGCAGAAATTTTTTAGTTTTATATAGCCCCACTTGTTTGCTTTTGCTTTTGTTGCCTTTGATTTTAGTGTCAAACCTAAAAAGTCATTGCCAAGCCTGATGTCAAGGAGCTTTTCCCTTATGTTTTCTCCTAGAAGTTTTGTTACAGGTTTTATATTAATATAATTTTAAATCAGGAAATGTGATGCCTCTAGATTTGTCTTCTTTCTCAAGATTGCTTTAGCTATTCAAGGGTCTTTTGTGATTCCACACAAATTTTAGGATTTTTTTTCCATTTCTGTGAAAAAATTTTGATATAGGTTGCTTTGAACCTGTAGATTGCTTTGAGTAGCATGGGTATTTTAACAATATTAATTCTTCAAATCCATGAGAACAGAATAACCTTCCATTTATTTGTGTCTTCAATTCCATTCATCAATGCCTTATAGTGTTCAGTGTACAGATCTTTCACCTCCTTGGTTTATACATTCCTAGGTATTTTATTCTTTTTGATGCAACAGTAAATGAGATTGTTTTCTTAATTTCTATTTCTGAAAGTTTGATGTTAGTGTATAGAAATAAAGCTGATTTTTATTATATTTATTTTGCATCCTGCAACTTTACTGAATTCATTAATTAGTTCTAGCAGTTTTTGGTGGATTCATTAGTGTTTTTTATATATAACACCATGCTATCCACAAATAAAGATAATTTTATTTTTTCCTTTGGATTTGAATGTCTTTTATTTCTTTTTCCTGCCTAATTGCTCTAGCTAGGACTTTCAGTACTATGTTAAGTAAAAGTGGTGAAAGTGGGCATCCTCATCTTGTTTCTGATCTTAGAGGAAAGACTCTCAGCTTCTCTCCATTGAGAATGATGTTAGCTGTGAGCTTGTCATATACGGCCTTTATTATGTTGACATAGTTTCTCTTATCCCCAGTTCAACATCATGAATGGATGTTGAATTTTGTCAAGTGCTTTTTCTGTATCCCTTGAGATAATATGATTTTTATCCTTCATCTGTTAATGTGTATTACACATTGACTGATCTCCAAATGTTGAACCATCCTCACATCCCTTGAATAATCTCTGCTTGATCATGTTGTATGATCCTTTTAATGCTGTTGAATTTGGCTTGTTAATATTTTGTTGAGGATTTTTGCATCTATGTTCATCAGATATATTGGCCTATAATCTTCTCTTCTTATAGTGCCCTTGTGTGATTTTGGTATCAGGGTAGTGCTGGCCTCATTAAAAGAGTGTGGAAGTGTTCTCTCCTCTTATTTTTTAGAAGAATTTGAGCAGGATTAGTACCATGATTCTTCAAATGTTTGGTAGAATTCACTGGTGAAGCCATCTGGTCCTGGACTTTACGCTATTAGCTGTGGGTTGTTTTTTTTTTTTTAAGATGTTGGGGGTAGGAGTTTATTAATTAATTTATTTATTTTTGCTGTGTTGGGTCTTTGTTTCTGTGGGAGGGCTTTCTCTAGTTGTGGCAAGTGGAGGCCACTCTTCATCGCGGTGCGTGGGCCTCTCGTTGCGGAGCACAGGCTCCAGACGCGCAGGCTCAGTAGTTGTGGCTCGTGGGCCTAGTTGCTCTGCAGCATGTGTTCAACCAGGGCTCGAACCCGTGTCCCCTGCATTAGCAGGCAGATTCTCAACCACTGCACCACCAGGGAAGCCCCAGCTGTGGGGTTTTTGATTATTGATTCAATCTCCTTAGTAGTAAGTTGTCTGTTCAGATTTTCCATTCCTTCATGATTCGGTCTTGATTCTTAGTATGTTGGTTACATCCACATATTTTGGATGTAATGTGTTGATTACATCCACATATTTTTAATTTTTTCAATTATCTTTCTATTATTGATTTCAATTGTGGTTGAAGCTGACATGATGATTTTTATTCTTTAAATCTGCAAAGGTATTTTTTATGGTCAAGAATCAGGTATATCTTTGTGAATGTTGCATGTGAGCTTGATAAGAATGTGCATTCCGCTGTTGTTGGATAAAGTAGTCTATAGATGTCAATTATATCCAGTTGATTGATAGTTTTGTTGAGTTCAATATGGGCTTATTGATTTTCTGCCTGCTGGATATGTCCATTTCTGATAGAGGGGTTGAAGTCTCCAACTATGGTAGTGTGTTCATCTATTTCTCCTGGCAGTTCCATCAGTCACTGCCTTAAAAAGTATGTGCTCTGTTGTTAGGCATATACACATTAAGGACTGTAATGTTTCTTGAAGAAATGGTCCCTTTATCATTTTATAATGCCCTACTTTACCCTTAATAACTTGCCTTGCTGTGAAGTCTGTTCTGTCTGAAATTAATACAGCCTCTCATGTGTTCTTTTGATCATTTTTAGGATGGTGTATTTTTCTCCATCCATTTACTTTTTTTTTTCATCCATTTATTTTTAGTCCATATGTTTCTTTATATTTAAAGTGGGTTTCTTAAATTCCATACATATGTGTTAGCATATGGTATTTGTCTTTCTCTTTCTGACTTACTTCATTCTGTATGACACACTCTAGGTCCATCCACCTCATTACAAATAGCTCAATTTCGTTTCTTTTTACGGCTGAGTAATATTCCATTGTATATATGTGCCACATCTTCTTTATCCATTCATCCGATGATGGACAGTTAGGTTGTTTCCATCTCCTGGCTATTGTAAATAGAGCTGCAATGAACATTTTGGTACATGACTCTTTTTGAATTATGGTTTTCTCAGGGTATATGCCCAGTAGTGGGATTGCTGGGTCATACGGTAGTTCTATTTGTAGTATTTTAAGGAACTTCCATACTGTTCTCCATAGTGGCTGTACCAATTCACATTCCCACCAGCAGTGCAGGAGTGTTCCCTTTTCTCTGCACCCTCTCCAGCATTAATTGTTTCTAGATTTTTTGATGATGGCCATTCTGATGGGTGTGAGATGATATCTCATTGTAGTTTTGATTTGCATTTCTCTAATGATTAATGATGTTGAGCATTCTTTCATGTGTTTGTTGGCAGTCTGTTTATCTTCTTTGGAGAAATGTCTATTTAGGTCTTCTGCCCATTTTTGGATTGGGTTGTTTGGTTTTTTTGTTATTGAGCTGCATGAGCTGCTTGTAAATTTTGGAGATTAATCCTTTGTCAGTTGCTTCATTTGCAAATATTTTCTCCCATTCTGAGGGTTGTCTTTTCATCTTGTTTATGGTTTCCTTTGCTGTGCAAAAGCTTTGAAGTTTCATTAGGTCCCACTTGTTTATTTTTGTTTTTATTTCCATTTCTCTAGGAGGTGGGTCAAAAAGGATCTTGCTGTGATTTATGTCATAGAGTGTTCTGCCAATGTATGCTAACACATATATATGGAATTTAAGAAAAAAAAATGTCATTAAGAACCTAGGGGTAAGACAGGAATAAAGACACAGACCTACTAGAGAATGGACTTGAGGATATGGGGAGGGTGAAGGGTAAGCTGTGACAAAGTGAGAGAGTGGCATGGACATATATACACTACCAAACGTAAAACAGATAGCTAGTGGGAAGCAGCCACATAGCACAGGGAGATCAGCTCGGTGCTTTGTGACCACCTAGAGGGGTGGGATAAGGAGGGTGGGAGGGAGGGAGATGCAAGAGGGAAGAGATATGGGAACATATGTATAACTGATTCACTTTCTTTTAAAGCAGAAACTAACACACCATTGTAAAGCAATTATACTCCAATAAAGATGTAAATAAATAAATAAATAAAAATAAAAAAATAAAGTGGGTTTCTTGTAGAGAACATAGAGTTGCGTCTTGTTTTTTGGTCCACTCCATCAGTCTCTGTCTTTCATTTCATCCATTTAGATCACTAACATTAAATGTGATTATTGGTATAACTGGATAATATCTAACACGGTCATTACTGCTTTCTATTTGTTGCCCTTGCTCTTTGTTCCTATCTTTCTCTTCACTCTTTTCCTACCTTTTGAAGTTTAATTCCATTTAATTAAATGAAATTTCATTTCATTTTCTCTCATTAGCACATCAGTTATACTTCTTTTTTCACTTCTTTTAGTGGTTGCCCTTGAGTTTGCAATATACATTTACAACTAATGCAAGCCTATTTTCAAATAACACTATACCTCTTTGTAGGTAGTGTACCTTATAATAACAAAATAGTCTTATTTCCTCCTCTTTCCCACGTATCACTGCTGTCATTCATTTCACTTATATATAAACATACATACATATACATGCATTTCTTTTTGTTTCATTCTCAGGATTTCCATCTCTCTGCTTATGTTGCCCATCTGTTCTTGCATGCTGTCTAATTAATCCATTAGAGCCCTTAGCATAGTAATCATAGTTGTTTTAAATTCCCAATCTGATAATTCCAACACCCCTGTCATGTCTGGTTCTGATGCTTGCTCTGGCTCTTCAAACTGTGGTTTTTGCAATTGGTATATCTTGTAATTTTTTTTCTTGATAGCTGGACATGTTCTACCCAGCAATGGTTCCTGTGGCTGTTTCTGTTTGTGAGGCTCTGCTCTGGGAAGCTGTAACTCCCTGCATCTGCCTGTCTGTCTTTCCAACCTTGGGGGCAAGCACTTTGCCCTGTGTCCTCCCCTCTCTTACGGATCAAAGAAGAGTTGATTTTTCAGTCTTTTCAGGTTTTTGCTTATTGTTAGAACCAAGTGGTGACTCGCAAGCTCCTTATATGTGAAACTGAATTTTTTTATGCCCAGATAGACTTTTTTAGATTAGCTTCATTCTTTTCTGCCTTTGAAGCACTAATGAAAAACTTTAAATCTGCATGTTGCATTATCTCTCTCTCTCACACACACACACACAAAACCCACAGGTAATATACTCGTTCTGTATTAGAAGTTAAAACAGGAAAAAACTATACTCTCGATTTCAAGATCATGGAAAAAAATGCAGTCAGTGCGCCTTACATTAATACTAACAGTACAAGTAGGGGAGGAACATGGGAATGTGCTGCTCACCAAAAAAATGCACCTTTTGGCTATTTATCAGTAAATCAATAATAAGTATATCAGAATATCACATTGATATTCTGGGTCATTATTACCTTCATATCTTTTTTTAAAATTCTAGAACATTCTTATAAAAATGTAACATTTTAATGATGAAAAAAAATTCCCTTCACATCACTCACCAAAATAACTAAAAATAATTCTGAAGTTGCTGTATCAGCTAATAAAAGCCGATCAATTAGCCAATATTTATTACCTACTACATGCTTAATAGGGTGTTAACAAGAGTAGGAAGAAAGATGTTCAAAATTCACCACAAAAATGTATTTATAAAGATAGATTTGGGTTGGACCTGAGTATGAGTATTTTTTCAAAGGCCCCCCATAAGATTTTGATGGACAGCCAGAGTTAAGAACCTCTGGCTTTTAATAATAAAGTACAAACCACTTAGGCAGAGCTGATCAAAGCTCTTCATGTCCTGACCCCTGTCTATTTTTCATCCTTTATCTCCTGCCTCTCTCTTCCTTATAGTCTCTATCTATTCGTAACTATTTACCAGGACCCCGCAAAATGCTATTGTATTTTTTGCCAGGCCCTTGAACCTGTTATTCCATCTATCTGGAATAATTTGTAATCACTAGTCACCTAATGAATAATGACTAGTATTTTAACACTCAGCTCAAGCTTCTCTTCCTATATGAAGTCCTTCTTGATGCCTGAAAGTACATGTGACCACATCTTCCTTCCTTCAAAGCCATTGGTAACCTGTACCTACTTCCATCACCACACTGACAAGAAGTTGTCTCCACCCATTTGACTTTCCCTTCCTATTAGACAAGAAATTCATAAAGAACTACGTTTACTTATATTTGTATCCCTGACAAAGGGCCACTAGTAATATAGTTAATTGTGTTATTTCAAAGATAGTAAACTAGGTTTGATTCCAAAATTTTGTACATAACTTACTAGCTTATGACCTTGAGGAAATTCCTCAGACTCTCTATGAGGTAGCTGTCAAATTCAGTTGTCAAATTGGAATAATATGACTTACTTCCTAGTTTAAAGGAATGAAGCAATGCACAAAAGTCCTTAAAACATAGTAATCAGTAGATAAATATTAACTATTATATTATTGTGACTGTTGTTGTGTGGCCAAGTGTGTGTGTGTGTATATATATATATATATATATATATATATATATATATAGTATATTCCATTTATAAATTCTCAAAATAAAACTAAATAGGTGTTATTTTTGCTATTATATAGATAATTAAAACAAGGCTAAGACAGTAGCCATTTTCTAAGAAATTAATTTTAATAAGGCATAGGACTGGAATTCAGACCCAGGCTTATTTGATTGTGCAACATTGAACAGAGTAAAAATTAAACAAATATAACGAGATACATATCAAGTATCTTACCAAACTTTAACAGGAAGATATTTCTGCTTTATAGATTACCATTTCCTACCACTACTAAATCCAAGCAGAAACCTCCCCTTAACTCATCTTTAATCTCCTCTTAGAGTTGGAAGGAGAAAAAAAAATTCAGGGTTTTTAGGCTATTACCCCTCTATTCTTGGCAATTCAGAGCAACTCTGGCATCTTGAGCTTTTATTGTCCCTAATATTTCAGAGCTAAGGTATCAATATACCTTCTAAGTATACACTTCCTACTTACTTCTAGCTCTCCCTTCTCATTTTTCTTTTCACTACATTTATTTTTGAACAGAAGAAACCTAGGTTATACATGACTTTCCCTAATTCCATGGCTGTTTGTTTTAATTAGAAAAATCTATGGGCAGAAGACCATGCACAGTCTCCATTATGGTCTTTGTGTAATAGCAATCATTTTTCTACGTTTTTTCCTGTTTAATTCACTAGTAGTCAAGGCCTGGGTATATGCAAAAGTTATGCTCTACATGAACTGAAATACATGTAAACAGTCATCTAACAGGTACAGCAGAGATCTTCCTTAAGATTTTCTATCTTTCTCTCAAGAGTTATTAAGGATGACACTTTTTTGATATTTAAATAAACTTAATTTATACAAATTTATAATTTATGGTTCTCAGATCATGATGTTTTCCAAACATATTTAGTCATAGTCTGTTTCTATTTTGTTATTGGCAGTTTTGAAGGAAAATAATACTTTTAAGTACCTTTCTCAATGCCCTTACAAAGAGGCACATCAGGTTCCAGAAAAATGTTATTAGCTCTCTTAGTCTGGATTAGCTTTCCTAGTCTAGATCTCTTTTACATCCTAACAGATGATGTATTTATTCAATTATATGCAGGGAAACAATACAGTGTGTTGGTTAAGAATGTACGCTTTGGAGCTATAATGTGTAAATCCAAATCCTTACTCTGCATGTTAGTTTCATAGTGCTGCCATAACGAAGTACCACAACTGGGTTAGAACAACAGAAATTTACTGTTTTACGGTTCTGAGAGCTAGAAATCTTAGATCAAGAGGTCAGCAGGGTTGGTTCCTTCTGAGAACCATGAGGTAGAATCTGTTTCATGACTCTGTCCTAGCTTAAGGTTGTTTGCTGGCAATCTGTGGTGTTCCTTGGCTTGTAGATCCATAACTGCAATATCTGCTTTAATCTTCATGTAGCCTTCTCCCTGTGTGCATGTCTATCTCCGAATTTCTCCCTTTTAATCAGTACACCAGTCATATTGGATTAGGGGCCCACCCTACTCCAGTAGGACCTCATCTAAACTAATTACATCTGCAACAACTTCATTTCCCAAAAAGGTCATATTCTTAGGTACCTGAGATTAGGACTTAAACATAGGAATTTGGGGGGGACTCAATTGAATGCATAACACTCTATTACCATTTAACACTGTGACAAGTTACTTAACCTATTTTGTGTCCTAATTTCCTTACCTATAAAACTGAGATAAAAATGATTAACTTTATGGGTTGTTGTAAAGATTACACAACTGAATACATTGAAGTACTTAGAATGGTGCCTAGAAAGGAGTAACCACTCAAAAACTCAGAATTTATACTGCATTTGAACAGCTATTTCCGGAAAAATGTCCCATAGAAATGTAATTATTTTGAAATGAAACACTAGCAATCTTAAAATCCAAACCCCTTAAAACATCATTTACTATATATTTTTAAAATATAACATTTAGAGGTATATCAATTTTGTTTCTATAGTTTAGGAATTGGTTTATTTTTAAAAGCACAATAATTGTGTACGGAAGTTGGATCAATATTGGACACAATATTTTGTGTCACAAATTTTCTCATGTTAGCCAGGCACACAGTAATGACCAGAATATTGTACAGTATTTTGAATGCACTGAAATTTTGTGTAAGCCACTTGGTAAAAGTCAAATTTCTTGTAAAGAAAAGGTTAGTTCAGGCCATCTATATTGTTTCCTTATCTTCTATACTGCAGGATAAGAGTTTTATCATAACAAGGGATATTTCAAATTGTACTTGAGTAAAAGCAAATATATGCTATCCTTTCGGGAGACTGGCTTCATGATTCTATTATAATATGTCTCCTAAATTGCTAATACTCTATTGAGGGTAGTAGTAATATGATGCCTAACTCCTCTGGGCTGAACTGGGAGACACTATAGACTCTAATTATAAAAAGTCATATTCATTTCATAATTGAGTTTTTAGTGTAAGGGCTGAAATTCTAAAAGAAGTTATTTGGATGATTATATTATACTATCAGTGATCAGACAGGTGCTAGGTTTTGGCCACCCATTATCCATTCCACTTGTTTTAGTGACAGAATTTTTAAGGAATTCCTTGTCCCCCACAGTGTCCAGTCACGGTAAGGTTGTCAATCAAGGCGTCCTACTCTTTCTATGATGCAGGGGCTCATGACCCAATGTAGGCCATTCACACTCCCTCTTGCAGAACTGATATTTTTAGCTGAGTAATACAATTATAGGGAAAAAAGGGTTGAAATCAATTCAGCCCAATGAGACTGATGATTAATTCCTGATGTCTAGATCCCAGGTGCTGCCCTGATTCTTATCCTTTGCTAAAGTTGGTTCTCTAGGAGTCTCTTCAGTTCTGTGGAATCATCTTATCCAAAGTCTTATAAATCCAACATTTATATTATAAATCCAATTTTTATTTATAAGATACCAAATTCCTTATAAATTTCTTTTCTGCTTATTTTAGCTAGCTTTAATCCCTATTTGCTTCAATGGATAAAGATAGGGATCCCTAAGTCAGGGTTTCTCAAACCATCTGCATCTACATTTAGCAGAGTGTTTATTAAAAATGAACAGTCCTAAACACTATCTTTAACACACTAAATCCAACTCTTTGGTAGTGGGGCTCAGCAATCTGTCATTTGAAAAAGTTCTTCAGCAGTTCTTATAGACATTAAGACTTGATAGTTGCTATGCTAGATCTGAATTGAGGGAAAATCAAAAGTAGTCCAAAAGGAGGAGTCTCTGGGGCTGAAGACTCAAACTGTACAGCTTCTCATTAGATACTTAAATTGTCATTATTGCTCATTAATCAAGACTGCTTGTACAGTGCCTAACAAGCAGTTTAAACATCTGGACGAATTAGTAAACAAACAAATGATAAACATACAAGCAAAAGCACACAGTAATGGGCCTTACAACCACAAAAATAATATATATAAAGAAAATGGGAGTAAAAATGGCATATTACTTAAAGTCATAACTATTAAATGCTAATTTTAAAAAGTTGTATAATCCAGTAAAAGAAATCCTTCTTTATAAATAATTTTCCAAAAAAATCTTCTATTCTTTTAAAACAGATTATCAATATTTATAAGTAATATAGGTTAAGTGTTTTAGAAATTTCTCTAGACATTAATGTAGAGGAACAATATTTAAATTCAATACCTTTGCATTTTTAATATTCTAGGAGTTGCCTGAAATTCTCCTTCTCATTTAGAAAGTACACTGATCTAACAGGCTTAAGGCCTGCTTTCTTTTTCCTTTGTGGTTACTAATTTGCTCTATCAGCTTTGCCAAGTAACTTAACGTCCATATAAATTCCATTAGTAAAATAAGTGCAGTAATTTATGGTGCTTACTTACTTTGGAAAGGTGGAATAAAAAGATAAAGTGGTAGAATTAAATTAATATACACAGTTGAAAAGCATTCGGTCTTTTTCTTCATTTTTCCTACTATGTCAAATCCTCCATCAACTGAAGATACATTTTTACAGGTGTATTAATGGGAGAGACTGCTGAGTACAAAACATTTTTGAGTTTTTCAGAGAAACATCCTCTTTAAGTACAAAGATGCTATCCATTTATTTTGAACTTAAATTAGAACTGATTTCTATTCTTGTTTTTCTGAAGTATAACAGAGTTTGATAAAATGTTGGAGGTGAAGATAGGGGAAATGGTTAACATCGCAGTCAAGCGAACAATTTCAAATAGAACAACAGACACCATCATTTTTAAACCATACTCTTGGCTACTCTAAACAAATCCCAGAATCTCCATCAGACTGCTCCTATTGCAAAGGCTTCCTTCCTTGTTCTCCTATCATCTCTCTTATGTGCTCTCTCAGTAGCAAAACAAGTTTTTCCACCATCTCACATTGAGGGATTTGGGACTCCTGTTGATGCACATGCCCTCATTGAAGAAATTTTTACAAATAAAGGAAGTTATGTCTCTATGAAGATGTTCCTATCCGGGGGCATTGACTTTGATGCCAATTCTTCAGTTTGATAAATAAGGCTGAAATGAAAAGTCCTGTATATAAATTTTGGCCTGTCTTTATCCATGCATTCCCCTAGAATTTAAATTCATAAAAGTGGAATTAATAATCTAAGTATATGAATATTTTTCAACTTTCTGCTTAACTGCTTTCTAGAACATTTTACATCTTCAAAAGAAATGTTTGTTGTCATAGCACACTCTGAGGCATGATATATATTAACCTGAAGCCATAACACATCTAGAAAATACAGTTAAATAGGATGTGCAAAGAGTCTCTACACATTAAAAAAACTAAAAAATAACTGAGAAAAAGATTAATAGACATCACTCCATAAAATTATAAACTCTTCCAAAAAGATTAAGTGTTGAGAAATAATCACTGAGGAAGGAAAGTTCCTTGATTTCAGCTAGATATTCAGCCTAAATTCTTACTCAAATTCTCAACCCCCTTTCAACTTTTTTCTAGCTTTTCCACTCAAGGAGTTTTTCCAAGCTACACAATATTGGAAGATTGTGTATGTATGTGGATCCAGCATAATGTCACACCTGCAGTAGAGCCACGTGCAAACGCTTTTTTGTCATCCTCATTCCATGTGGTAAATGTTCCTATAACTTGAGCCTACCTTTCCCCCCCCTCTTCTACCTACCTATAACTAGGTAGGTATCAGCCATTCTTGTTCATGTGAATATTAGATAAGTGAATTTGGGAGGATTTAGATTAAAATTGGAAGGTAAGAAACCCCACTTCAGCATAAGTTACATTAGTTACAACTGACCTTTTGTCAGGTAGCTTATCGTTTGTATATAAAGCACTATTAGAGTGACTGGTAAATGGGCATTTATTCCCCAACTGCCTATTGTTCAATGTGTGCATGTCATCAGAAGCAAATATTAGAGGGGAAAAACGATAAGTGGAAAAATTTGGAGGCTGAAGCCAATCTTGATATACAAACAGTAATAAACATAATTAAAGGTAACTTGGGGGAATACTTGGCATTAACATGACATATGTAAGTAGTATATAAAGAACTTACACATAAAAGAAAATCATAATCATTCCAATTTAAGACTAGCTAAAGAAGATAAATTTAAAATAGTCCATTTGCATGAAATATTCCCTAATTTTGCATTAGAAGAGAATTAAGTCCAAAATTTTTATAAGAAATTGAGAGCAACTGACTGAACAGGATAATCTTGGACCTGGACAATAAGTATATCAGAGACAAGTATATTAAAAAGAAAATTTATGGCTTTCTCCTTAGTTATATAGATACTATTTAAGCTTCCTACACTCTGGTGCCACATTAGAAGCAGAACTTCCAACCAAGCTAGTGTGCATTTGGAGGATGGGATCTATTCCATAATAAATGTGGCATATGTGTGGTGGGATGTACTTAAAATCATAATGTTTTACAATTAAGATATCAAACCTCAAAAAATATCCTCAATCTAGTAAAGCCTGACAACAACTCAGATTCTCACAGCCCAGGCAAATCATCTGCTGGAGGAGAAAATACTTTAAAGACTTATGATACATACTCTAGCACAGAATTAAAATAATCTTTATGACATGGCAATACATGACCATATTCTAGGTATTGTGTAATGATTAAAGGAGAAGAAATATTAATCCAATCATAATATACCTTTATAAAGATATTTATTTTTATAAGTTAGAAATAACGCCTGCACTAGGGTATTGAAATAATGATCAGGGCAACAACAACAAACCTAGATGCTCACAAAGAGATGAGTAATTCTTTAGGCTTTTTAGCAGATTTGTAATTTTTCAATTAATTATTTAAAGTCCAGCTTGTCAAAAGATCTGCAATTATTTCAATTATTATTTTAAATATATCTCTGTGTTGAAGGACAGATGAGAACCATAAAATGTTGGATTTGAAAATAAGAATATTATTGTAATTTAGAAACTAAGTTGACAGTTTTCAGTGCTTTTTGACATTATAAATGTACAAATGTAAATGTCAACCGCTAATCATGGATAATCTGCCATTGATTTTTCTCTGTTTAAAAATAGCAAATTCTGGCAGCAATTTCTATGTTCTTCTACAGGCACATTTCTCAAATATAAAATACAGGATCTATCAAAGAGTAATTTATCTAATTTCTCAACATAAATGTTAAAGAATACTAGCAATTTCAAAGTTATGAAACACCTCTAAAAACCAATATTTAATAGAGGTAGGGAAGAGAATCACAATAAAACAAGAATGGTAAGAGATGGCAAGAAACTAGAGAAACATTTTTAATCTTTAAATTGCATATAGTGTAAATCATACAGATTTTACAATTTTACCATCATCTAGATATAATCAGTAGAGAAAACCACATACAATCCATTAAAATCAAGATTTTGTGTTGTTATAGTTTTTGTGCTGTTTAAAAGCAGCCACCATCATCAAACACACTATTTCTTAAAGAATATGATAAAACTTTTAATGAAAAAGCCAAGTGGTGCCATTTACTTAAAAACTCTATATATGGAATCTATTAAAAAAATGGTTATGAAGAACTTAGGGGCAGGACAGGAATAAAGACGCAGACGTTGAGAATGGACTTGAGGACACGGGGAGGGGGAAGGGTAAGCTGGGACGAAGTGAGAGAGTGGCATGCACATATATACGCTACCAAATGTAAAACTGATGGCTAGTGGGAAGCAGCCGCATAGCACAGGGAGATCAGCTGGGTGATTCGTGACTACCTAGAGGGGTGGGATAGGGAGGGTGGGAGGCAGATGCAAGAGGGAGGAGATATGGGTATATATGTATATGTATAGCTGATTCAATTTGTTATAAGGCAGAAACTAACACCCCACTGTAAAGCAATTATACTCCAATAAAGATGTTAAAAAAAAAAACTATGTTCAATCTAAGATATTATTCACTTGGATTTTATTTTTACCTATACAGAGAGTAAGTTTTAATCTTCAAGTGCACAATAACTAATTCAAGGTAGCTTAAAAATTGAAGTTTCCAGAGGAGTCACTTGTTTTAATTCTCTTATTGCTTATATATATTTATGATGATGAATCCTGATAAATGTGAGACTCATTTTCATTTTCCATATGTAACCCAAGATTCTTTTTTGTTTATAATTTTTAAAATTGTTTCCCTTTCTCTTTGCTATATTGCTAGTATTTAACTGTTAAGTATATCTCTTCAACTTTACAACGTTGTTCTTAATGTCAGGGGCCAGATCCTATTTCATTTCTAGCAGGCACACAAAGTCAGTGCCAATATAGGGTCATGGTCAACATACTGAATGAATATTTTTTCTCAATGTCTCCATATACTAATTCATAGATCAGTGAAAATGGTACTTTTACCTTTTCATCTCTGTAAACAATAGTTCATAGATGTGAACTTATCTATGGAACAGCTAAATCCATATTGCTTTGTCAATTATTCAATGACATATAAATACCCTCATTAGTTAAATCTTAAGCTCTCAGAAGTCCAGGGCAAAGTGACCCATCTTTAAGTTTCCTGTTCCCAGCACAGTGAAAAAACACAGTAGGTATCAACAGATTTCATTTAAAACTTGGATGAATATATACTTAATTTTGAACTAATTTGAGAATTCTAGGAAAATATATACAAATAAACCATACAGATTAAGAACTGAAGTGTCTATATATAAGTAATAAAAATAAAAATGAACAAAAACCCAAAGATAACTATATCTATATTACAATGGAAAAGTATTTCAGAACTTTATCACAGAAACAGGATAAAAATTTCATCTGATTTTAAGGCTTCATAAATTCAGGGAAATTTTTCATTTAGCTTTAACAAGTACTTAAAACTCTAGAATACTAAACTTTAAAATAAATTCTTAAATTTTACTTTTGCTTTACTAGGTAATAGAGCTCTTGAAAAATCTAAAAAAACAGTGCATATATATATGCATGGATTTTTGGTCATAAACTAGTGAATATCATAAAGGTTCTTACACATGGAATTTTAAATAAACAAACTACCTGCTATTTTAATAACTGGGGTGAACTCTAGTTTTCTAAACTATAAAATGAAGTTATTATACTATAACACTTTAAGACAGTAAGTTATTATAATATAGGTACAATTTTTGCTCTAATATAGTATCATAAAAATAAAATTGGTGCATGTTATTTTTCACTTATTTTAAAACATGCTAAGCAATACGTTATACCAACAATATGCACTTCTGAAATTCTGTTTCTTTTTCAGATAGAAGTTAGGATCTCTTTCTGACTGCTCCCTCATTAAATTGAACATGTAAAACAGCCAAGGAAACAGGGTAGTTTCCTCATTAAATGTTCTAGTGTTATGAAATTGTTGTGGCTACTGCAGTCTTGGAGTTTTTTGTTGTTGTTGATCAGACATTATAATTGTTAACAAGTGGACTAATGCATAGATTTTATTTAATTTTAGAAACTGACAAAAGTCTTATGATTTTGTGCAATGCTGTTAGTTTGCTCAACTCTTTCCTGTCACACATAATGGCAACTACTAATTATTTTCACTTGCATTCACAGTTTAAATGTTGTCTAAGTATACTTTAAATCCAGAAGGAGAGTGAAAGGAAATTTTCAGGATTTTTTTTTTTTAAGAGATTTAGCTAACGTTGTCTGTCATCAGGACATTTCTATACTTGCAGAGATAAGGCTCTAACCCACGATATTGTTTTTATATATATATATATATATATATATATATATATATATATAACAAGAGAGACTTCTTAACCAATTAGGTTCATTTTAAAAATAGTACCATAATTCAGTTTTTTTCTCTCCCTATTTTTCTTTCATTTTGCATGTTTATAGCTACTTAGCTACTGTATTATATTTTAAAATAAACTTCAGTTGTCTTAGATATCAATTTTTAAAATAACATTCATTGGCCACTACATAGTTTAATTTTCTAATTAAATGTTTAATTTTAATTATTTTTAGCAATATTAAAGTATCATAGCAATATAAGGAACAAATTTCTTCCTTTAAAAGTAAAAATTATGGGCTTCCCTGGTGGCGCAGTGGTTGAGAGTCCCTCTGCCGATGCAGGGGACACGGGTTCGTGCCCCGGTCTGGGAGGATCCCACATGCTGCGGAGCGGCTGGGCCCGTGGGCCATGGCCGCTGAGCCTGCGCGTCCGGAGCCTGTGCTCCGCGGCGGGAGAGGCCGCAGCGGTGAGAGGTCCGCGTACCGCAAAAAAAAAAAAAGTAAAAATTAAGGTGATATTAAGATATATTTTAACTCATATTTGGAGGCAATCATTTTAATTAGTTTTAGATAATTCTTATTTGGAATACATATTAATGTAATACCTTTTTATTTCCTAGTCATCAAAGGTAGGAAAGTTTTCATATATTGATTTTCTTAAATCATGTGTAAGTACTTTTCCTTATTCTATACATTATACTCTATGTATTATACAAGAATGTGTTTCTCTTTGCAAGGCTCATGTACCACCAATATGAGTATTATAATAATAATCTGAAAGAATACATAATTATCCTACTGTTATGTTATTAGTAAGTTAACATAAGTAAATAAATTACGTACATAAATATCCCATATATCCACAGATACCTAACATTGTAAGAATAATACATAACTAATTCTACCTCCTGAACATTCAGTTTCTAAGGAGATGTTATATCTTCTATGATCAAGAAGTTAAGTACAACTTTACAACTGAAGTTATAAAATGAAATAGAAGGAATAGGGGTGATTTTTCATTTATATCCAGCAAGTTCAGATCATCAAACAGGCCAACAGCTAGAGGACACAGCAGTATCCTGGGAAAGTAGCTGAATCTATTTTTCAGTACATGGACTGAAAATACATACTTTCATCCCAGTTCCCACTCCAAAGCTTAATTAAAAGGTATGCTTGCTGCTATCTGAAACTGGAAACTAGCTTCTTCACCATTAACCATAGTTTTTAATAATAAATCCACCTTAAATAAACACACCATAAAAAGCTCGTCTAACATCCTTCAAACAAAATCTCCCTCTACCTGTCAGTCCATGGAAAGCCATTACAGATGTGAAATATTTATATTTTCTACGCATGGTTGTATTTTTAAATGCATATTTATGTTTACTTTTCATGTAATTAAATAGAATATATACCCACCCATAAAACTAATATTAGAAGATCCTTGTGAAGCAATTTTACAAATAAACCACATGAAAGTGTTAGTAGTATTACTTTAGCCCCTTCCTTCTCTCCCTCATGATCTCATTTACTGTAAAATTCTTCAGCTCATAAAAATCATCAAGTAATTAAAGAGTAAATATCAATTACTCAAGGATATATAACATCAACAGAGAAGACTGATTTTCTAAGGAACAGAGATTGTATGATAATCACTGTTGTAGACTTAGAACCTAGCATAATGCCTGACACAGGGAGATTCTTAATATGTGACTGTTGAGTGACTTATTTTTTTAACTTTGAGATAAACTGTAATGAAATAATAGAAATTCTTTCAAATAAGTGGTACATAAATATAATGAGAATTGAGCAACAGTACTTGTTACATGTTACCATATAACAAATGTGTTTTTAAAGTTTTTCTAATTAATTTTGGATCTAATTTTAAGACAACAGAAAATTTTCCTGCCAGACTTGGAAAGAGACTGGAAACCCTTCACTGGATCATATATTCTGGGAGGGAAAGTTCTCCTTGAATTCTTATATATGGTAAGTACACTGCCTATCAAATAGTAGGCCTCTAATAAATATCTGTTTGAAGAACGAATGTTTTCACTCAGTTCTAGAATATTTATCATTGAAAAACAAAATTGTATATCCCATAAGAAGTCAATGTTTACTGAAAGGAAATCACTATAAAATATCAATAGTAGGGCTTCCCTGGTGGCGCAGTGGTTGAGAGTCCGCCTGCCAATGCAGGGGACACAGGTTCTTGCCCCGGTCCGGGAAGATCCCACATGCCGCGGAGCGGCTGGGCCCGTGAGCCATGGCCGCTGAGCCTCCGCGTCCGGAGCCTGTGCTCCGCAACGGGAGAGGCCACAACAGTGAGAGGCCCGCATACCGCAAAAAAATATATATATATATATCAATAGTATTCTCCAGAACATTCTAAGCACTAAAGTAAAATATAAGATTTACTATGTTTGAATATTTATATTTAAGAATATTTAGAAATGTTTAAATGAAGCATTTCCAGAGTATGAATTTTCTAAATATATACAAAGTATATATGACTAAGTTAGGAATTTTTATGATTCTATTTAATGATTACATTCATAAATTATTATTATAATGCAACTCATTGTAATGAATAATAACTGGTTAGGGAAATTTTTTAAATTACATGCAATATACTGTTGTTTAGTGGAGAGCCTAATAGTTTCTTCCCTCATCTTAAGATCTCATTTTCTGGATCTCTTATAGGCTTTCTGAACGTGTATTTGTTTCTCTTCATTGAAACAAAATGCAGAGATAAAAGAAGACTAATAGAAAATATGTGAAACACGCTTATTTGCTATCTAGTATCACTTACATTTTTGTTTTCAGTAACAGTAATCTGATCATAACAAAGATGAACAAAATTGGTGCATAAGCCAAACTTCCAAATATTGCTCTATATTTTAATAGACTCTGTTGGATTACCATATTGCTTTGTGAAGATGTCTCCGCCCATGTGTGCCATTATCCACTCTGACTAAAAACAACTATATATGGAAAGTTGTCATGTCAAAAATGCATTAAAAAATTTCATTTGTTGATCCAATATGAGTGTACAATGTTATGTACAATGGTTTGACAATGGTTTGAAATAGTAAAACTGTTAAGATTATATTTTAAATCATAGTCTGAGCTAAATAGAGTGGAAAGTGGGCCTCACTCCACCCTTCCTATACTCTGTCAATTATCAATTATTATAAGCAAGGTCATTTTTACGGGGAGTAATGGAAAATTTTTTCAGCCCTTTGGAAAAGAAGTGATATAAATGTTGAATATCTACATTTATTTTTCTGTAATGATAAGATGATCCCATAATCCTAACTCCAAAATGTATCTCAAATCCATCTTCTTCTCCCCATCTCACTACCACCACTCTAGCCAGGCCACCATACCCCACCCCCCAGGTAACTGCAACAGACTCCTAATTCTACTCTTGCCATCTTCCAATCATCTCTTTACTCACTAGCCATAACGCTCTTAAAATGAAAAATGGTTAAAATCTCTCAATAGCTTCCCATTTTACCTAGGATAATATTAAAACCCAGTTCCTTTCCATGGCTTGTTTTCTTCTCTGTGGTATCTGGTTCCTCACTATCTTTCAAACCTTACTTTGTGCTAAATCTCTCCTTGCTCAGTAAGGTCCAGTCACACTGGACTTATTTCTTCAAACGTGTCAAGCTCATTTCCCTTCAAGGTCACTGACCAGGTAATTCCCTTTACCTAGAATGCACTTCTTCCCATTCTGTACAATTAGCTCTTTCTCATCCTTGAGAATGTGGCTTATATGTCACCTCCCAGATAGGCCTTTCCAACCATCACATTTAAAATAGCAGGTCCCTCCTTTTATTTGCTCTGTGCCTGTATTCTTTCCTGCACAGCATATAGTTTCATTTACTTAAATATTTTTTTGTCAGTCTCCCTTACTAGAAAGTAAATTCCATGAGGGCATTTATAAAGTCTGCCTTACTTATTCTTTTTCTCTTCATCATCTAAATATTAAACTCAAAAACACAGTACTCAATAAAATACGGCAAAAGTTGAGGTAATATAATTTCCATTTTTTAAAGAACTAATGTCAGTCTAATGAAATTGCAAGTTGATCAGAACACTATAGATGTAGTATATTAAATTATGTTGCACAATTTTTATATGTATGATATAATATATATAATATTTATTTTAAAATAACACTGTGGATGTATAAACAACTTTTTTTTTTTTTTTTCGGTACACGGGCCTCTCACTGTTGTGGCCTCTCCCGTTGCGGAGCACAGGCTCTGGACACGCAGGCTCAGCGGCCATGGCTCACGGGCCCAGCCGCTCCGCGGCATGTGGGATCTTCCCAGACTGGGGCACGAACCCGTGTCCCCTGCATTGGCAGGCGGACTCTCAACCACTGCGCCACCAGGGAAGCCCTGTATAAACAAATTAATTCTTCTGTACAAATTTAGTTTGATTACATGATTGACAAAGTACACTGAACAAAGTCAATCCCTTTTCATTACTTAACTATATATATGTACTGATCTCCACCATATTTATACTCCCAAGAAATGTTGAGTCAAGAGCACAATGAAGAAACTTCTATTACTTTGGGGGTTCAGTTGACTATGTACACTGTAAAATAAGATCTGTTCTCTCGCCATTTAGGACAAATGAAATATATAGTCAGAAGTACTCATGTGTGTGAAAAGAAAAGAATGAAAGAGAAAGATTGAGATATGGTGCTTGTCATAGGGAAAGAGCATTGGTGGAAGGAAATACAAGAAATCTATGATGCCTTTTGCACTTAAGTTATTTATACCAGCAGTGATTAGTGAAGAAGGGAATTTCAACTCTAGTATTTTTCTCAATATTTAATTTTGTAACATAAAAGTAATACAAATTCCTTATTAGAAAAGTTGAAAATATTAAAAATGTAAAATGATGTTATTTAACCACTAATTTTAGATATATATTTTCCCCTTGGGAATATCTCAATTAAAACTGCTTTATTCATGTTATTCCTAGTTTGAAGAAGAGATCCTTAAAGAACGCTGTATAATTTTTGTGTAAGAAAAAATTTTTAGACAGCGTTATCCCAAACCCAGAGCAAAAAACATTTAGGTGATCAATGCATATCAATGATATTTTATATTTCTATTTTAAACACTAATCATAATGACTAATTACACAATGGCTTATTTCAATTTGTAAATGCATAATAAAATTGCATTCTAGGTTGTTTTTATACTTATGGTAAATAAGAAAACATGAGATTACAATCTGCACCTTTACAACTATAGTTTATTGCTGAAAATAAATTTTATATAAGTGAAAGGTCTTTTAGAAATATTCTTTATAAATCATTCAGTTTTCCTTATTTAACACAACGTTAAATATTTTCAGTAAAGTTCACTCTTGACCTTTCCGAAAATATTTCAATTCCTCCCCTTCAATAAATATTAGAACAACAGACTTATAGTTTGTGAACAACACTTATGGAAGTTCAACTAATTTGGGGCTATGAATTTTATTAAGCAGATATTTTTCTGCTCACCTATGTTCACCTGTATTTACACACAACTTAGTGTATTTTACACTCAATTCATTCAAATTAATAAATTCAATGAAACTAATGATTCAGACTACTGTTTTCCTTGTTTATTTCATTTGTCACTGAATTTCCTGGGTGGAGGAGAAAGATCAATTCACACAATCTTGGTAGTAAAATGAGCTCTCTAGACTCTCATATTCAAACCATATTTTGATTTAATATATTATTTGAGTATTGATTATTTTGGGAAACATGAGTCACACCCTGAGAGATGCATCAACTCTTAGACTAAAGCAGAGTAATCTCTGAATTAATGGATCCCTGGTGGCTACTAACCACTGTTATTGATACACCTGGTTAGTTACATATGAAACAAGATTGTATTTTATATTCTCCTAAGTATCCTACTAGTACGGAAATAAAAGTTTACATACATTAAGAGGGTAAAATCTGTTATTTTTACATAAAAATTACCAACACGAAATAAATACTATGGTTTTAAATAGAGGGAAAACTAATGGAATAAGAGAAATCTGAGTACAAATCACGCTTTCACTTACTTAATCAGATGAAGTGATCTAGGAAGCAACTCTACTTTTTGATGGATTCAAGGAGGTTTGGGTAACAGGAAAAGAGAGTCAAACTGATTTGTCTTTATAGTGCAGAGCTTCACAGCAGTTAAAAAAACAAGAGAAGAGATGCTTCCTGTACTCAAGTTACTCTTAGCACCATCTTAAGCACCAGGTTAAAAATGAGGTAGTTCACTTTTTTGATAGTTTTACTATGCCTACGTATGGAAAACTAGGAAATGGGAAGAGGGTGACTCCTTCATTCAACCATGAAAGATTTTATATGATTTGGTAAAAATAGATAAATAACATTAAAAAGTTTACCTTGTGAATATCCTTAATGAGAAGGCAAATTAAATAAAAATGAAATTTTACCCTCCATAACAAATTTTAAAAATAAAACATGAATTCCATTAGCTCTTAGGGTGAAAAGTTACTAGGAAAATGAATACGATATCCTTAAAATTAACTATTCATCATATTACTGATGTTTATTATTATGTGTAAAATCTGATTTATATTTTACATTAGTATTTCTATATTGTGTACATACTATAATAATTCTGTAATACCTCATGTTTTCAATGTTTACAAATTGGTAAGATATGTTGATTCATGTCATCTATTTATGAAGCTACAAATAAGAAAATATCCCCCAAGTGTTCATAAAAATAACATTTTGAAGTTCCACATTTTATTAACTATTAGCATGATGATTTCAGTATTCGAAAATTATCTCTAAGTATTATTAGGCATAATTTCTAATCACTATGACTTTAGGCTGTAAAAAGCATTTTATGAGGAATCATTTGTGTCTGATGAAAAAAATCTGAGCATATTTTCTCTATAATCTTCTGTTGAAGAACTCCTCTAAATTTTACCCAACTTAGCCTTTAGGCACTATATTAGCCAAGTGTAATGCATGCCTGTGTTTTCAGTATGTTAGTGCAAGTTCAAATTAAGAGTTTTAGGAGACTACCTTTACTTATCTTATTTAATTGTTGGGTAAACTGAGTAATACTAACACTGTTAAGCTAACTTATAAAAACACACATAAATTACATATAATTGGTAAATATTTTAGTTAAAATGTCTTTTAAAAGTATGAGAAAGTCATCAAAATAGATAAAAATTACTGCAAAATGTTAACAAACAACTTCTCTATGTCCTTAAATTTAATATGAATAGCTGAAATGTCATATTTTAACATTTGACACATTTTGGTAGAATGGCACTTTAGTCATGTGAAGAGTGTAACATGTGTTTTATTTATGTTGGTATCCTCAGGGCCTTGGATGGTTACCAGCACTTAATGAAAAAATATATGTTGTTTTAGGGAAATGATTGCAAGGAAATAACTGTTAAAATATCTCTAGTAAACTTTACTTCAAAGTATACATCTCTTTAGTAGCCCTAGACACATTTGGTACAACATAAATGTCTGATCTTCCAATTATTAAAAATTTCCTCTCTCCTTTCAATGAAAAGGTCAAATAATTACGTTATTTTTAACAATCTTCTATTTTCAGAGGTAGATTAAGTAACTACCCCTTTGATATTTAATGCCAATATTCCTTGAAAACAAATAAGGGATGTGTTTGAAGGTATACACCGCCATAGGAGAGTATGGCACTATAGGTGGTACTCATATGATACATCCTCACAGGCATGATGGTTGTGTAGGATTTTCAAATTGACATATGCATTTGTGATTGCAATTTGGCAGGTCAAAAAAAAAAAGAGAAAGAATTAGAAAAACATGTCAAAAGTACCAGTTGTATAAATGAGAACAACTGAATACTGATTCTGAATAATTCTAACAAATTGGTCATACATGTTGATAACAAAGAAGAAGGCTGTGTTGTTTTGCCTTCTCTCTCAACCTTCTCACCCTCGCAAAAACAGTGCACACTTTCATGTCATCTGACCTCCATTTATATACCTGCAAATTATTTCGAAGCCTTATATGTTGAATGGTAACTATAATTGAAGTTGTATATTTGAAGTATTTGTAAAAGTGTGACATAACAGGTAACATTGGTAGTCATCACAGTGCCAGTGAGAGCATCAAGCCAGGTACATGCTGGAAAACTTTTACGGTTGTTCATCTCTTAGTCTAGGAGGATTTAGATTATGCAGGTGATGTTTTTTATAGATCCTTAAATATTCATAGCAGAAATCCAATGAGATATGTCTCATAAAGATTGTTGGATAGAAGGCAAGAAAATGTTCAAAAATTCTCAGTGCTTTCCATTCAGTAAACCACACTTTCACTTTTCACACACTATTCATCTTCACTTTACCACTTTACCTGACTTTATAAATAGGATATTCACAACTTGTTAATTCACACCTAACACTTATCCCCCCGGCCCCTTTGGGCATCTGGGCTAGAAATAATTCAGAATAATTTCCAACAAGTCTACGTTCGGTCTGGATGGGGTAAAGGGGTTGCAGCTGGGCGAGGGCGGCTTAGTTTACCGAAGGCAAAAGGCTAGTATTTGGCCAGAGGCTACAGCGAGAGCGATCTGCTTTCTTGAAGGCATGTGGGAGATACCTACATGTTACCGTGCTGTGAGCGACCGCAGAGAGCCAGAAGTCTCCATTAAGCCTGTGCCACAGAGCCTGACCTCCAGCGCAGACCGCGCAGCGGGGAGCGGGCCCGCGGCCGCCAGGGCTGGGACCCAACTGCTGCTGATGCTCACGCATCCGTTTAAAGACACTTGGAAGCAGAAGGAACCGGAATTCGTGAGGTCGCCGGCCCCGGCCGATGTGGACAGGGCGCTCTGGGGAGGGGACACCCTCTACCCCCTTGTGTAGAGAGCCCGGAGAAGCCTACCCCGGGACAAAGTTACCTGCAGAAGGCGACCAATGCACCGGTCCTCAGAGCACCCGCCTCCTCCCGCCCCCTCTCGCTTCTGCGCCCCGTCCCTTACCTTGGTTGTTGGAGACGAGACTGCAGTCGCCCGGCCAAGCTGTCAGCAGAGGCAAGAAGAAACCAAATTGCAAAAGAAATTCCCAGACTTCGCTGCCCCCCATGGCTCTCCCCGGCTCTCTTCTCCCCCTTAAAGAGAAGTGGCAGCAGCGCAGCCAGGTGTTCCGCGTAGGGTACGGGTCCCGGTCCACGTCTTCTTCCTCCTCCTCTTCCTCCTCCACCCGGCCCACAGAGGGTGTCCCGGGGCGCCCCCCGCGCGAGGCCCCGGGGGCAGGGCACGAAGGTCCAGGCTGCCCAGGGGCAGGCGCAGCTGCTTCGGAGGAGGACGCTGCCTGAGGCGCCAGGGAGCTCCTGGCGGCTGTAGGCGAGCGGAATTGCATCCACCGCCGTGTCCCGCTCGCGCGAGGACTATTCCCTTGGGCCCGGGAGAGCGTGCGCGCAGGAGCTAGCTCTGGCTGTAGTTTGGGGGAGGGGAACGAGGGGGCGGGGGAGGGCGCCTCACGGCCGGAAGCGGGGGAGGGACGAGGACCAGGTGCGGCGGATAGCTCCTGCAGCTCTGACGGCCCGAGCGCCTCTCCGGACTGAAGTGGACGCTTGCAGAGCCAAAAGCAACGAGGGCACAGCAGCTGTGAAGCGGGCGGGGGCCGCGGGAACTTTCCTCCGGCCAGTGCGGCGCGAGCCGAACGACTGAAAAGGCTCTGCGGGGCCACGAGCTGTGCGAGCGAGCTACCGAGCTGCGCCCTCAGCCCCTCGCCTAGGTGGCGACGGCACCGACCCGCAGAGCAGACACTTCCAGCTCGGCCGCGTCTGCGCCGCGCTTCGGCCTCGAGAACCGCTTCCCCGGCATCTCTGAGGCCGCACTTAGTCCCCCAAGCACTTTGCTCCCCATTTCGCGGCAGCAGCGTCCAGCGTTTTAGGGCTAGTCAGCTCCCAACACGGCTACCCCCGACTTCTCTACATTTCTCCCGCCAGAGGGGGGCGAGTGCTGTGGGCAAACGCACCGGGTCCGGGACGAGCTTGGCGGTGGCGGACCAACCTGACCACTCCTCAGCACGGGTCGCCCAAACTTGCCCAGTAGGGCGAGAGCCTCAGCTTTGCGGCCGCCTCCGCTGCTAGTCCTAGGAGAGCGAAGGAAGAGAGCAAGCAGCAGAGGAGAGTCACATCAGGCTGGATAGGGACGGGTGCCTGGTACCACGGCTCACTGAGGTCTTCTCGTCGCCGTGCGGCCGTGACTTCGCAGTGGAGGTCACGAGCATTGTCGCAGCCGTGGGCGCTGGGATTCCGGGGGCCCGGACCGCCTGCAGCGTGGCGGCGTCGGACCTCGCGCTCAGAGAACCCACGGGCTGAGCGGTGCGTGGCCACATCCACAGCGGCGCCGAGTGCCTGCGAGTGAACAGCTCTCTCCGCGCACCCTCAAGCCGCCCCCTCTCGGCGCCCACTCCCTCCCAGCGCTCGGGTCGGTGGGAAGCCGTGGCGGCCCGCTGCCTGCTGGGACTACGCGGCCCTCGCCCCCCAAGGTTGGGAGTAGGGGCCGGGCAACACAGGTGCTAACAGGGTGGGGTCTCAGCGCGCTTGGCCCTCACGCTCTCGCCCCGCGGCCTAGGCGGGCCTAGAGGGCAGGGCTCGAGCTGCGAGCGCAGCTGAGCTCCGCCAAGACTCGCGCTCTGCCCTCCTGACAGCCGCCGCTCGGATGCTGCCAGTTCGGCGCTAGAGGGGGTTAGTCGACAAGAAAAATGCCTCCGCTGCTCTCAGGTGGAAGAAGCTCATCACGCGGAAGGAGGAATGCGCTCAGGTTATACTTCACGCGTTTGTGAAGGGCGCGCCAAGGAACCCGTGTCACTATCGTGGGGGTTCTGTAATACATTTTTGCTGTTATTATTATCATCGTTTTCTTTCTTGAAAAGATTTAGGGTATTACAGTCGAGTGAGGTCGAAAAGCCCTCCTCAAAACTCATCAGAATGTTTTGAAGAAAAATTTATGGCAATGGAGAAAAGTGAACCGAGAAGAGAAAACAGCGATATTGTAAAGAGTAGAGGATATTTTCCTTCCATAGGGCAGAGGGAGGGAAATGGCACAGTGGCGAGATTTGGGAAAGGAGTAAATGAAGGAGCAAAGGGTCGGCGTTCGACGCTTACAGAATTCTGGAGGAGAAAGCAGCCTTCCATTCGACGCGTTTCAGCGCTGCTATGTTTGTGTCACATACAGTAGAAGTGGTTTCAGTTATCGCATTATAGTCAGTTGGAGGAAAAGAGGAGAGCAAAAGATGCCGCACGTCTAAGTCAGCTACAAAAAGAGAAATGTGAAATGCCAGTGATTTTGAGACTGAGGAAGGTTTCCGATTGGTGACTGTGCTTCCACTTTCATTAGGAATTCAAACACTGCCTCTCTTTAAACGTGTCCACGCTAATTTAAATGTATGCAAATCACTTCTGAAAAGATAACCAAGTATGGAGTTTATATATTAGATTTAAAGGAGTAAAATCTGATTTTGCGACTGATATTACCACTCTTACAGATATTGACTGGTCAATATCATTTGCAATATGCTTTTGCAAAGTCAGTTTACAATTTATAAACTGTAAAATTAAAAGACTACGTTATAATATAAATCATTATGCTTAAATAAGAGTTCTTAAAAGCGTTTGATGATTCAATATACTAATGTTTTGATTCGAAATAATCTTATTTACTGTCAAAGAATATCTTTTCATGACCTTTTTATAATTAAATTTGAATTCCTTATGTTTAAATGTTTAAATTCACTTACAGTGGATAGTTTTATAGATGTCATTAACAACTCACTAAGAGAAAAATTTTGGCCAAAGAAGACACTCCTTATAAATGCCAAAAATATGCTATATTCTGTTAAACTGAAGGAATGTATAATACTATTTATTAACTTAGAAATGTAAACTATGTTAATCTATTTCTAAACTTCTAGTTTTTAAATTAACTAAACTTACAAGAATTTTTGAATGGAATACCACTAAAAAGAAGTTGTTTCCCCCAAAAACCCTAGAGTAAAAATATTTTACTATCAAAATTTTAACTTAAATTCTGATATTTTGCTTGAGTATTGCATCTTAGAGACTATATTGTAAAGAGAACATCATGGAGATTCTTTTAAAATTGGGCTGCTAGAAGGAAAAGGCTCTAATGAATGGAAGGAAGGAAGGAAGGAAGTAAAGATGGAAGGATAGAGGGAAAAGAGAAAGAGTAAAAAAAGAAAACCTAAGATTTATTTCTAGGATTCACACTTATTTCTAAATCATGATACAATATTTCCAATTATGGTACAATTTCCAAATTAAGGTACAATATCATGGTACAAATAAACTGGTATTTACTTCAGAGTAACAATAAGAGCTGAGTAACCTGGATTTGTATCCTCACCCCCACCTAAAAATTCACCTACAATTCACAATTTTTGTTTGTTTAAATAAATCATTGTCAGGCATGACATAATATATTACTTACCTGGTCAGATAATTGAAAGTCATAATCTGATTTTCGTTTTTAAGAAAATAAATAATTACAAGATTTTTCTAAATATTAAAATAAAACATACTTCATGTTTTAGATACTGTTTTTTGCATGTGTAGAATATAATGGCCTTTTAAAAACTCATCTCAAAGAAGATGTATTGAAATGAATCTTCTTGATCTTTGACTAGAGTGAGATTCCATGGGTTTGACATGATTATCAATTTCAAAACAAGATTGTAAATAGAATTACCATAACCATCTGACCATTTGTGTTATACATTTTATATTTATATATACACATACATACGTAATGTGTATATGCATATTCATTCTAAAATATTTGTTGAGCTCTTTTTAATGCTCAGAAGAGTTAATGGTGATATGAGTAAAAATAATTTGTTTTCAAAAAGTAACTTTTTATTTAAAATATAGTCATGGTTACCTTATGTGAGCTAGAAGCAACTGCACTTAACAGAAATGTACTCCCTTTTTGATTTTCTAGCAGTGTTGATATATTTGCTGACATGTGACAGTTTCAAAATTATAAGCCATTCAATGAACCAGATGTAATATTCACGTAGATTTATCTGCACTTGTCTGTTTGAATCATACCTATATTCAGAAAAGCATTCATGTCTAATTTTTCAGTACTATATTTTTCAGAATTCTTCTGTATTCTCTAAGACCATTGTTTTTCATGATATATGTGGTCTGGATTCAGGTAAGAATGATTAAATTTTTATTAAATAAAGAATATATGACACTAAAAACTAGTCTAAGCTTTCATTTATAGCAGAAATAGTAGTATTCACAAATACTATTTGCTTTTTAAATGATGAGAAACTTAACCTGCAATTAATTCCTTTGAGAAAAAAAAGGAAGGATTATAATGTTTAATACTGAGCATATTTCAAGGCTTGAGAAAGTCCTAAGTATTTTATTTTGGTAAAAGAGTAAATTAATCCACTTAAATCTATAATTTGTGTCCTCTAAGGTCAAGATAGAAGCAACATGAGTAAAAAGAATATTGATCCACAAGTATGTCAAAAGGTTAGGTCTAAAATATTCATTTTTACTTAGAATAGGTATCATTAAGTCTTTTTTGTTAATATAAAATTTAGAGACATGCTCTAAACAGTATTATTGTTTTCATTTCATCACCGTTAAATATAAATTAATTAAATGATTGTATGTTTTAGCATGCATACAGCTAAAGTAAAAAAAAAAAATCCACAAAGTCAAATATATGTAGTTAATTTGAGGCCCTTTGCTTTAAGCGAATGAAGCACATACACTATTTACTTTGGCAAATTTTCTTTGATATTAGAAGGTAGTTAATATTTTTCTGGAAGAAGATATTCAAAACAGTGCTGGATACTGTATTGTTAGCACGTCGAATCTTAAAAACCTCACAGAAAAAAAGCAACATGAGGCCTCATAAGACATGAAGACATGGTTTATTCTGCTGTCACATTGCATTTTCTTCTTATATTGTATGGTATTTTATAGTAAAAGGAAAAATATATATATTACATATATCGTGTACATATCTTATATATGTAATACGCATTGTGAGTGTATTTTAATTCAGTGAAAACATACTCTCTAGTACTTTTCTAATTCAGTAACAATTTACTAAGCAAGATTTTCCTGTGCATTTGTGCTGAGCATTATGGGGAAGGTACAACAATTATTTGGATTTAGTTCCTAACAATCGGAAGTTTATATTGTATTAAAGGGCACAGACATATGAATTATTCCAATACAATCATTGTATATTATCCCATAATGGAGTTCCAAATAATTGCAGTTATGTAAGAGGAGAGGAATCACACCCTCACCCTCTAAGGAATGAATCTCTACAGTTACTATTTTGGCTTGAGTTAAACTTACTCCTGGTATGAATTGATTCTGAAAGCTAGTGCATGAACTTTTATTATATCAAGTATAATAAAGTACTAAAGGTTATGCAAAATGGCCAAATAATTCTATTAGATTCAAGTAACTTACAATTTTTAAATGAAATATACTTAATAGTCTGTGTGACATCAGGTATCCACAAAAAATTATTTTAACTAAATTATGTAGAGAATTTTTAATAATATATTTAAATTTATTTTATTTTTACTGGTGATATATTATCATTTATCTTTCATGCCCCAGAATGATCAGCTGTGTCAAAACAACTTTTTTTGATTGAATTAGAATAAATACCATTAAATATCATATTCTAATTACCAAACAAGGAACAACTAATGAAAGAAGTAAAACTATCTTTAAAACAATCCTTTATATGTTGAAATCTGCATGATTATTTCCATCATAATGAATAAGATAATATCACAGGACTGGTGCTATTAATTTCTCTTCAAGTATTCAAATTAGCCTATCAAAATAAACTTAATATTTATTTAGTGCGCTATAGTGCACTATATCTTAGTGTACTAAGACACTTTTAGCCCTGCTTCGGGAAAAGGTAAAGCTAGGTTTTGCAATAAAAATACTTTGGTATGTCAAATAGTTAAATTTATAAATAATATTATCCATATTAATAACCATTCTCACTTAAACATTTTAATTATTTTTGTATGAATAATGCAAAACATTATTTTACTACAATCAAAATGGAGATAAATTAAAAGTGTCAGATAAAGAGAAGTGATTCCTTAATTACCTCTTAAGCTGGATTTTGTGGGTAAGTTTCTTTTTATAAAAATGTTTTCTATAATATTTCAGTTTAGTTTGAAATCAGCTACCATGTTTGCATTTTTGACGTTCTCTTGGTTTTTTTTTGTTGTTGTTGTATATTAAACGATTAAAAAATAAAAGAACAGGTCTTGACTGACATATCATTATATTTCCAAGTGAGCTTTAACAACCCAGAAAACTTAATATACCTAATATTTACCTTTTAAGTCAGGGGTTCTATATCATTTTAATCATAGTGTGTTTCTTTACCATGGCTGTTAACATGTTTACATGGAAGATAAACATTTCTTAATATATCCTTATAATTATCTGGTAATTGCAAATTCTATATAACTCACTTATACCAATCCTTTGATAATCAGCATATGGTTCTTCCTATCCTTGCCTAACTTTGAAACACATTCCAATCTCCCCAAGGACCTCGAAAAAATCTAAAGAGCAGAGAACGTTTCTTTTAAATCTCTACAAAAAAATGTGCTAAATAATTTGTGTTTAAATACTAATAATATTTATCTTTTAGGTCAAATTTACCATCTTTATTAACTTTTTTCGTAAAGAATAATCTAATACTTACATTTTTCAACTGTAAACAGTATGTAGTTGCCCTTTTTCTGTTTGTTAAAGATTATTAAATACTTGAGTCATTTTAACTTTATAAAGTGTTATATATGAATAATAATTAATACATACATGTTGTGCCTATTGTGAGTTGTTGGGGAAATGGTCTTTCACTCCTTGGGGAACTTAACCCCACTACAGAGTCCATGTGAGACTTCTCTAGTATTTCAGTGTTAAATTCCATTCCTGGTTCATAGTATTGGAAGTATACTGAAGCTCACAGTATTTGGAATTCGATTGTAATATATTTTCTATTTTTACAGGTAAAAATAAAATTTTCTAAATTAGTGGGAAAAAAACAAACAAATGCTAGCTTGACTTAGATTAGTTTTAATATATAGTCAAAGACTTTTCTTGATTTACTTGCTCCTGATACATTTTGCATCATGGTTTGAAATATATAAGAAATGGGAAGAATATTCAAGCTTGTTTTTGAGTATTTTTATCCAATGGAAAAAAATAAGGAAGTTCCTTGCTTATGGAGAATATGTACAATTTTAAAATAAATATTAAGTGTATATGTTATTTATCTATAACAAAGCTATATGTTAATATTGCCTTATAGAACTTATTGCAATACTAAAAATGTTGTATATAATTCCTGTTCAATACAGTCACCACTAGCCACATTCACATGTAGCTTTTAAGTGTTTGTGACTAGTGTGACTGGGGAACTGAATTTTTTTGTTAATTTTATTAAATTTAAAATTAATTAGCCATGTGTGGCTTCGTCTAGTACGTGTGTGTGTGCATGCGTATTATAGTTTTATTTCCAATACTTCCACTTCCATGTTGATAATGGGGGGAAATAAGAAAGGGATTTGAAAACCATGTAAACACACAATACAACCTTCTACAAGAACAGCTAATTTTTACTCTAAGAATTCTGTTACACACAGTCATGTTTTTCATCAACAAAAATGAAGCTCACTTTGAACAATAACTTTACTACTGCATGGGTTTACACAGTCTTCAAAGCTAGCCTGATATGATGTGCCTTTTGCATATTGCTCTGAGTTAGTCAGAAGACATTAAAAGTAGTCGCTCTGATAGAAACTTTATTAAAAATCATTTCAATTCTGAGTAGAATTACTTGGCTAACATGCCTAATCATGGATGCTAAACTTTTTTAAATGGTTCAGGAGCTGCCACCACCCTGCTATGCCCACTATGTCTGTTGCACCGTCCTGGGTTCTACAAAACTACAACGACCTGAAAGACTCAATAACAGCAGTAGAGGTTCCAAAACTAATATCCCTACCCAGAGATTTGTCAAAGAAACAGCAAGATTTTTCCATTTAGATGCTAGTATTTATCTTTGTTTTATGTTTTGTTTTGTTTTTGACTTTTAAATTTACATGTAAAAATATTGTCAGGATCTCATTTTTATTTTAGTAGATTTTTTTTTAAATGTGAGGTTTCACAGGAAAGCTGGAGAATGTTTACCACTGTTTTATTAATATTGTCCTAAAATTTGTCACTTGATGATATCCTTTATAACTTTAATTTGGCATAAGAACCAAAGTAAAAAAAAAAAAAAAGAAAATCCAATAAAAATGTTGTCATCTCTTAAATAAATCTTATAATAAAATAAAAAGTATTAATTTTTATATTTCTTAGCAAAATGTTATATAGTATTTATTGTACTGTGTGCCAGACACTGTTCCAAGTATAAATATTCACTTCAGATTATAATTTCAAATACTATTCACAAATAGGAATTCAATTACTCCTCAAAGCAACACTCTGAAGTAGTTGCTGTTATTATCATTATTTTATAGGTTAGAAAGCTGAAACACAGAACTGGCCCATAGTCACCCATCCGGTAAGTGGTAAAGCAGGGATGTGAACCCAAGCAGTCTGGCTCCAAAAGCTGTATCTTTCATTGTTATGCTGCCTCTCCTGTATCTCTGAATGTTCACCCAAATATACACAAGCATATGCATGTGTAGTTTGCATACATCTGTGTACCTATCTATGAAAAATTTATCTAATTCTATGAAATTAAGCTTAGGTCATAGAATCTTTTCAGTGAGTCTTCTTCCCAGCTGTGACTAAGTTCCCAAATGACCTCATTCTTCATTCTCAAGGCCCAACATTTACACATTTGTTACTCTTGCCTGTCACCTACAAATTGGCACTTGCCTTTGGCACTTGCCATCTACCTCTATAAGGATTAAATTATGAGTCGCTGCAGCTGCTGACCTTCAACAGTCCCTGAAAGGAGTTCAGGGTGGAGATCAGGAATGAGACACTCTGTGCTCTGGGAAAAACTTGCAGAACAGGTCTTCAGATAGTTAGATATTTTCAGGAGAAGATTTTATGAGCCTAATTCTTGCATCTCCTCTTATCTAAAAAAGCACTAAAATTCTTCATGGTGATTTCTGCTCTTCCTGACTAACAGTAACCTCCATGAGACTAGCAGCAACCTTCTGCCAAAAATATGTGCTTGATTTCATGTATTCCCCCTTCACCAAAATCACATGTATACTGACCTTCCCCACTACCTCTTGGGAGCAGACTCTCAGAGCTATCTGAAATGTTGTCTCCTGGGCTATAGTCCTCATTTTACCACCAAAAAACTTAACTCACAATTGTCACATTGTACATTTTTTTTTCAGTTGACATGCCAAATACTTTTTGTCTTAAAATCGTTCTCTTAAATGACACCTGTCTCCCAATGCTACTAGCTCACATTTATTCAACAATTATGTTATGCATTGCACGCAGAGCATCTTTTCAGGGCACTGAGTATTAGAGTGATGAACAAAACAGACAAAAATGTGCTTACATAGAACTTACACTCTAGTGTTCATATGTTTAAAATGCTTATCATGTGTCTCACTCTAAGTGCATTATACATGCTAGGTCATCTAATATTCACAGCCCTATGAGGTAGGTACTCTTTTTGTACCCATTTTGCAAGTGATGAAGCCAAAACATATAGAATACATAATAATAAGAGGCAGAAGCAGTGATACTTACATTTTAAAGAGTGTTCTGTCTGCTCTTTGTAATGCAGGTAAGAATATAAGCACAGAGACGAATAAGAGGCTTGGGCAATAATTCTGGAGTGAGATAATAGTGGTTTGTCCTAGGGTGCTGACAGGAAGGGAGAAGTGAATGGATTTTCCATATATTTTGAAGGTGGAATGGATAGGACTTCCTACTGATTTGGATGGTGGTTCACGCTATCTTGTTAGTGATGAGAAATGGCTCTAGTGCCTAATTATATATATAACAAATTTACGTTTTTTTAAAAAAAACCTATTCAAACCATAAACTGAGCTATTGAAGAAGGCTTTGAAGCTATGTTTCTATATTTTGAACTATATATTTTCAGAAGGGAAAGTCATTTTGTGCATTCTTAAATGGTACCTAGATTCTGCCCCTATTCTTCTTCTAGAAAATAGTAATAGTAATGTATCAATATTTGTTCATCTACTGTAATAAGTGTACCATCTATTGATGTACTAATGCAAAATTTTAGTAATAGGAGAAATTATATGCCAGGGCTCAGGGATAAATAGAAACTCTCTGTATTTTTTGTACAATTTTTCTGTTAACCTAAAACTGCTCTAAAAAATAAAGTCTGTTTTTAAAAAATAGCATTGTTACTTGTCTCTGGGAAATATTTTTTCTATTATTTATATTGTCTCATTTTTATTTGTTTTATATCCCTGGTATATTATTATATAGAACTGGACCTCCTGGTTTGATTTTCTCAAGTCAATTAATCCTTTTTCTATTTGGTCAAGTTTTAGCAGTCAGGCTACTTAGACTCCAATCCATCCTCTTATCAGAATAATTAATTCTTTACTCTGAGAGAAACAAAGCCCATTTTAAGAACCCTTATCCACTCCAGAAATTCAATTCTATTTCTTTAGAAGTAGGCTCTTGAAATTGTCCTGGGTCATATATTGCTGTCCTTGGTCATTCTATGGGCATAGTATAAAGTCTGTCTCTGGAGCCCCACAGGAAGAATACCTCTCACTTCTGGTCCAGACTTCTATGGATGCTGTATACTGTGTGTAACAAATATTAAAATTGATGTTTTGACACTAACCTGATACCAAGATACAGCAAAGCCAGATTATTACGTGCATTTACAAAGGAACCCTACAAGAATCCACTCCATGTCCCCTTGACCCAGCTGTTAGAAAAAGGATTAGGGCTTAAAGGAGAAGGATTTTGAAAAAACTTCTGTGAAAAAATCTGTTGCCTTACTGAAAAAATAAAATGGTGGTACAAGTTGAGGAAGATCCATCAGATTACTTAAAGCTCAAAATGTATTTGCTGCATATGGGAGACATAGGAGGCTGATGCATGATTCACTCTTGATATACCTTTTTTTTTTTTTTACTGCCTGTACCTTAGTGGCATAAAACAAACATTTTATTTTACTCAGGACTCAGGGGGGACAGGAATTCAGACAGGGCACAGCATGGAACAGGACTCATCTCTGTTTCACAACGTCTGAGGCCTCAGCTTGGAAGAGTCAATGGCTGTGGATGACTCAAGGCTTCCAAACATGTCAGGTAGTTGATGCTGGCTGGGACCATCACTTAGGACTTCTATACTTGATACCCCTCCATGTGGTCTAGGCTTCCTCAGAGAACAACGGCCCTACATCTTGGGGAGGTATATGAATATTACATTGTAAGAAGAGCATGTTTGCTGGAAGATCTTGTGGCCACTTTAGAAAGCCTAACTAATCTGTAAAATTAAGAAAGAGATGCTGCAATGGGAGCAGCCTGAACCTCAATTTGTTGGGCAAAGAATGAGTGGGACATATGAGAATGAATATTCCATCAGGTCATTTTTTTTTTTTTTTTTTTTTTTGCGGTACACGGGCCTCTCACTGTTGTGGCCTCTCCCATTGCGGAGCACAGGCTCTGGGCGCGCAGGCTCAGCGGCCATGGCTCACGGGCCCAGTCGCTCCGCGGCATGTGGGATCTTCCCGGATCGGGGCACGAACCCGTGTCCCCTGCATCGGCAGGCGGACTCTCAACCACTGCGTCACCAGGGAAGCCCTCCATCAGGTCATTTTGAATTCAGTTTCATAGGGACAGTAAAATACTGAGGAACTTCAGTAGTAAAAACAGGAGCTATGTCATCAGGAAAATGCAAATTAAAACAACAATGAAATACTACCACACACCTATCAGAATGGCCAAAACCCAGAATACCAATGACACCAAATACTGGTGAGGATGTGGAGCAACAGGAGCTCTCATTCAGTGCTGGTGGGAATGCAAAATGGTGTACTTTTGAAGACAGTCTGGTGGTTTCTTACAAAACTAAGCATACTCTTACCATACAAGCCAGTGGACCTTGGTATTTACTCAAAGGAGTTGAGTCTTTATCCACACAAAACCCCACACACTGATGTTTGTAGCCGCTTTACTCATAATTGCCAAAACTGAGAAACAACCAAGATTTCCTGAAGTAGATGAATGGATAAACTGTGGTACGTCCAGACAATGGAGTATTATTCAGTGCTAAAAAGAAATAAGCTGTTAAGTCATGAAAAAACATGGATAAACTTTAAATGCATATTACTAAGTGAAAGCAGCCAATCTGAAAAGGCTATGTACTGTATGATTCTAACTATATGACATGCTGGAAAGGGCGAAACTACGGAGACAATAAAAAGGTCAGTGGTTGCCAGGGATTGGGGGTGGGGAGGGATGAATAGATGGGACACAGAGGATTTTCGGGCAGTGAGAATACTCTATATGATATTACAATGATGGATACATACCATTATACACTTATCAAAACCCATAGAACATACAACATCAAGAGTGAACCATAGTGTAAACTATGGACTTTGGAGAATAATGATTCTCAATGTAAGTCCATCAGTTGTAAAAAATGTACCACTTTGGTGAGGGACATTGATAGTGGGGGAAGCTATGTGTGTTTGGGGGCAGGGGGTATATGAGAAATCTCTGTACCTCAATTTTGTTGTGAACCTAAAACTGCTCTTAAAAAATAAACTTAAGAACAAAACAAAAAAAAACAGGAGGTAAACACTAGGTTTGTAGAGAATGTGGAATATCATAAGGGTCCAACAGGTATAGAAATGCACCTTCTCAGTTCAAAGGAATGAAAATTTCAGTCACAGACAAAAATATCTGAAATTTTTCCAATAGCAGCTCATGAGAAAGAAAAAGAAAGTCAGTGTTAAACCCCTGCCAGAACCAGAAACAGAGAAGCCACCCAATTCAAGTAAAATTCTTCCTATTCTTTTATATCTCTTCTCTCCCCTGGTGGACCAAACCACAGCTAGAGTAGAAAGCCTTGAATATGAAGAAAGTAGAGATCAACTATACCACTGAACATTAAAGCAGGTAGACTTCTTCAGGACTAACATAGAAGTAGAGTTGAAGGAGAAGAGAAATGTTTTAAGAAATCATACTCTTGAGTTAGTGTTTAATTAGTATTTTGATAGATATCCTGTATTCTAAATAGAGTCTATGATTATGAGGTTAAGTGACTATCCGTTGCCTAAAACAGTATACGGTACTCATAGGATATGTCCAAATTTATATCCAAGGCTGGGGAGGATTTCCTTCCCCACTGGAAAAAAATGTTAAGGGACACGAAGAAATCAAAACAGGTTTTCAATTAGGTGACATTCTATGAGTCATATATTTAACACACCAGTTACATGTGGCTTACTTTGATCACGTCTATTAGTCTTCCAGAAATCCACCCATACTTCTGTCTGGTTAATGGCCTGCTAATAGTACTTCTATGAAATTACACACTTTTATTCCTTACTACTAGTAAGGACAGAAAACATGCAACCTCAGATGAACCTCAATCCCAGAGAAATACCCAGTGTCAGATTAATAGAGAATATTGAATACGAGGCTTGCCAACCAATTTTGTTTCAAATTGTAGTAACTTTTTCAGAAGTGAAATTTCTGCCCTCATCTTGCTAGTTTTCTGTTGAAATCCTTGCCTCACACACAATCTCCTTCCAGATTAGGTAACTCCTTGTAGGACAATAGTAACTAATTCTAGGTGATAACTGATTCACATGTATTCAAGGCATCGCTTTGTACCAGAGTTGATTTAGGAAATATGAAATGGAGCACTAGAAGACTATCCAAAGCAATTTAAAAGTTACTGTTTCTGAGGATTCATGCAACTGGTTTGGAAAATGAAATTTCCTAATGGCTAAAGTGAGTCATTTTGCATTTGTGGGAATGCTTTGAATTTTAGTAGAAAAACATTCTGTTAATATTATACCAATAAAAGAATAAGATAAAATATTAACTAAATAGTCCTATAAGTTCATAGTTATTGCAATACTAATTTGAATTTTAAGGGTAGATAAATTTGTTTATAATTAATAAGAGGGAAAATATTAGCATGAAAAAGTAAGAATATTTGTAGGTGTATGAAATGGCAAGAATGCTGACAATACTTCTAAAGGACAATTCTAATAGGCTTGCTTATCAAAAACATTTTCTTGTAGAGAAACTTGCTGTTCTTAGTAATGACTGATAAGACCCCTGAACCCAAATAATGGGAACCATAAGATATTGTGATTTTCCCTCAATGTTTGGAAGATTAACACATTAATATGGACAGCAGATCTTCAAGACAACTAGGCAAAGGCAGTATTGATGTGACTGAATGTATTGTTGCTTGCTGGGAGCTGTGTAAAATATGATGGAGTTTTTCTTAAAATACTGGTGTAACAAAAGCTCTCTGGGAAATACAACACAATTACACTTCATGTTATTTCCAGCTTTATACCAGAGAAAGCATTCAGATAAACTTAGCAGAATATGATAAATAAAAACCTTATGTGCATAAAGGGATGTTCATCTATCTATTTTTAATATATGCATGTATGGAATATATGTTTAATATATCTTTTTTCAATGACAGTTTTAGGTCCACTAATAATCACATTGACAGTCTTGTTTCAATTGAAAATAAGTAGTCAATAGTGAAAATGCAAAATTAAGAAAAGTACAATGACAATAGCTATGATTAATTGATTTCTGTTTCATTTCTGTTATATATATGAAAAAAGCAATATTGAGGTTCTTTAAAATGAAAGTCAACGGAATATAATAATTTATTTTTAAAATCCAAAGGATAAATTCACATTTACTGAGTTCTTTAGAGTGAAACTTGTGGGTGGGGGTACATCTAAATAATTTACACACTTAAACAGATTCAAAATTATTTATTGACGAAGGTTTTGCTGTGATGTGTCTCCTCTAAAGCATTCTCATGCAGTCTTGAGATGAGTTTTCATCCATGTGAGAATACTGGTGGAACCTCTTCGGGTACATAATGTCCAAAGATGGCTGCTATCAATTCCTTCCTCCTGGAATACTCATACTCTTCCTCACATCAAGAGATGGAGTTTAATTCCCCATCCTCTTGAATTTAGCCTAATTGTACTAACTTGTTTGAACCACTAGAGGGCAGTGAAAGTGACATCTTGGGACATCTGAGAAGCCTTTCATTTTCTTCCTGGGCTCCTTGGAATGCTTGGGATTCTGCCTCTTGGAACATGACCTACCATGCTATAAGGAACCCGAGCCCCGTGGAGTGGCCATTGTAGGTGTGTTCAACTGGAAGCAGATGATGCTTCAGTTCAATTGTAAGCATTCAGTTGGAAGCAGATGATGCTGCTTTCTTTTTTCTCTTTTTTTTGCGGTACGCGGGCCTCCCACTGTTGTGGCCTCTCCCGTTGCGGAGCGCAGGCTCAGCGGCCATGGCTCACGGGCCCAGACGCTCCGCGGCATGTGGGATCTTCCCGGACCGGGGCACGAACCCATGTCCCCTGCATCGGCAGGTGGACTCTCAACCACTGCGCCACCAGGTAAGTCCTATACAGTGTTTTTATCCTGAAACTGTGTTGCATTTTGCCAAATGCTTTTTCTGTGTCTATTGAAGTGATAATGTGGTTTTTGTCCTCTATTAAAATGGTAGATAAATTCAATTGATTCCCAGATTTTAAACTAACTTGGTATTCCTGGGATAAATCCCACTAGTCATAGTGTGTAATTCTTTTTATATGTTGTTAAATTTGGTTTGCAAATAAATTGTTGAGGAGTTTTGCCACTATATTCATAAGAGATATTGGCTTACAGTGTTTTTTTCCTGTGATATCTTTGTCTGCTTTAGGGTTTAGAGAAATAGTGGTCTCATAATGTCAGTTGGGAAGTGTTCTCTCTTCTATTTATTGGAAGAGTTTGTAAAGGATTATTAATAATTCTTCTTTAAAAATTTGGTAGCATTCACCAGTGAAGCCATTTGTGACTGGGCTTGTCTTGTGGGAAGTTTTTATTCAATCTCTTCACTTGTTATAGGTTTATTCAGATAGTTTGTTTTTTTCTTGAGGCAGTTTCTCCAATTTGGGTCTTTCTAGGAATTTGCCTGTTTCCTCTGTTATCTAATTTGTTGGCATACACTAGTTCAGATTGCCTCATAGTCCTTTTTATTTCTTTAAGATTAGTACTAATGTCCTCTATTTCATTCCTGTTTTTAGTAATGTGAATCTTCTCCTTCCCCCCACCCTTTGGTCAGTCTAGCTAAAGATTTGTCAATTTTATTGACCTTTTCAAAGAACCAACTTTTGGTTTTATTGATTTTATCTATTGTTTTTCTATACTCTATTTCATTCATATCTGCTCTAATCCTTCCATCTATGTGTTTTAAGTTTAGTTTACTCTTCTTTTTCCAGTAAGTTGAGGTAGAACACTTTTATTTTTAGCTATTTCATATGGGTGTTTCAGCTATAAATATTGCTCTAAGCAGTCTGTTAGCCACATTCAATAAATATTGATGTGTTTTAATTTCTATTCATCTCAATGCATTTTATGGTTTCTCTTTTGATTTCTTTCTTTGATGCAGCTGTCATTTAGGAGTGTGTTGCTTAATTTTCACATATTTGATTTCCCCAATTTTCTTCTGTTATTGTTTTGAATTTTATCTCATTGTGGTTGAAGAACAACTTTATATGTTTTCAATTCTTTTAAATTTATTGAGGTTTTTTCTTCATGGCCTAGCATATGAAATGTTCCATGTTTACTTGAGAAGAATGTAAATTCTGCTGTTGTTTTTAGGTGTCTGATAGGTCTAACTGGTTTATAGAGTTGTTCAAATATTCCCTTTTCTTATTGTTCATCTGCATCATTTTTCTGGCCATTATTGAAAGTGGGATATTAAAGTCTCCAACTGTCTATTTGTTCCTACAATTCTGTCAGTTTTTGCTTCTTGCTTCATATATTTTGAGGCAGTGGTATTAGGTGTATTTTTCATTGTTATATCTTCCTTATGAATTGACACTTATCATTATAAAATACCTCTTTTTATCTCTATTAACACCTTTTCCCTTAAAGTTTATTTTATCTGATATTAGTATAGCCACTCCAGCTTTGTTATGGTGGTTGTTTGCACGATATATCTTTTTTTATAACCTGTTTCTTTCAACTATTCATAGCTTTAAATCTAAAGGATCTCTCTTGTGAACAGGATATACTTGGATTTCTTTATCCAGTCTGACAACCTGTCTTTTGATTGTTTAATCCATTCATATTTAATGTTACAAGTGATATAGTTGAATTTATGTCCACTATTTTACATTTTGTTTTGTCTATGTCTCATGTCTTTTTCTGTTCCTCTGTTGTTCTTTAGCATTGAGACTATTTTCTACTGTAACATTTTTATTCTTTTATTGATTTAAAAAATATTTTTTGAGTTATTTTCTTAGAAGTTATTTCCTTTGTATGGAATTTATTTCTACAAAAGGATCTTTTTAATGTCCCAAGCTTTTTGGGCTACATCAAACAACGTTGCCAATAAAATTAACACATGTATACAATCAATTCAAATATTCACAGATTTTGGTGGCTAATGTATTCATGAGGGACTGAAATTTTTTAATGGATCCACATGCTTTTGTTTGCACAGATGTATTTTTTATAAATTCTTTTTTATATTATTTTCCATTATGGTTTATTGCAGGATATTGCATATAGTTCCCTGTGCTATACAGTAGGACATTGTTGTTTATTCATTCTATATATAATAGTTTGCATTGCACAGAAGTATTATAACCAACTTTATATTATTTAATTTAAAATTAATCACTGAGTCTACATTTTAGTTATATGTATTGAACACATATATTTTTACCTTCTCTAAAAGTGCATTAATATAATGATAAAGGCACCCATCACAAGAATATTTAATTTACAGCAATTATCTTCCAGTTTGGATTACTTCAAAAGCATTTCTTTCATTGGAAAACTTTACATTTTTACTCTGCCTTAGTGAACATTTATAAAAACTTTTTTAACAAAATTGAAGTATAGTTGATTTACAATATTGTGTTAGTTTCAGGTGTACAGCATAGTGATTCAGTATTTTTGCATATTATTTTCCATTATAGGATATTACAAGATAATCGGTATAATTCCCTGTGTTATACAGTACATCCTTGTTCCTTAGGTATTTTATATGTTTTAGTTAGTATCTGTTTATCCCATACCCCTAATCTGTTGCTCCCCCACATTCTCTTTCCCTTTTGGTAGCTGCAAGTTTGTTTTCTATATCTGTGAATATGAGAAACAACTTCCAAATAAGACATTTCATTAAGTATAAGAAATTAATAAACGAAACAATTGTGATATGTTACATATGGAGTACATATTTTCTCATGGATAATACTTTTCTAAATCCATAGTGATTGTCCAGGCAAATGCAATATTTAACTTAACATTGACATCTTACACATTGAACCATTTGGGGGTAATGTATGTTGTTTAAAATTTTTCTCATGTGTAATTAATTTTTAAGGAAATTATAAATAGCCACTGTAAAATTGAGTATTATTTAGCATATAAGACTTTTTTAACTAAGAAATGATTAGATAAGCTTGCCACTGTAACATTTTTCAAGACATAAGCACTGTTATATAAGAGCAAAATCTCTGGAAGAAACAACCTAAAATAAAACAATTCCATTAACAAATTCCCCAGATACATAAGAATCCCAACATGTTACAATGGGATTTTATGATATGTTCAAAAAGAAAATGCATTATATGAGTTCTATACAATAATTTGAAATGTTCTCTGACACTAATTAGTGATTTGACCTTGAATAAATCACCAAATTCTTTTCTGCATCATTATTCTGATTTGTAAAGTGAAGACATTTACTTGAATAACTGCCAGCCTTTTTCCAAGAATGGAATTCTCAGATTGTATGTACTATATTTGTTGATAGAAGATATCAGTAGAAGAATCATAAAGCGAGTGTTTGATAAAAGGACTTCTCTCTCATAATTTACCACAGATTTTACCACAGTTTGATTATGGTTTTGAATTTTGTGATTTAAATATTTATTTGTTTTACTTTGATGTAATTCTAACAAATTATAACAATTACAAATTTCACTTGATATATTAGGTAAAGATTATCTTTTCCTTAAAATTAATAGTCTTAGGTACATTTAAAGTTATATGCTGTATAATATATTCAATCAAAATATACTGAGATGTAATTAACAGGATTAAAATAGCTTTCTGTGTTGTAGCATAATTTCAATGAAGGGTGGAGATTTTACATCTAATTTGCATTTGCCAGTTTACTAGGTTTTTTACTTTTATTATGTGCAATTAATCAGAAAATATTCTGAACTATTTTTTTCTCTTCATTTTTTGAATTACTTGTACACTATATTAGTTTTTGTTTTTGTTTTTTTAATGTTGTTGTTAGAATGACCTGGTTTTGTTTTCTTTTTCAGAGCTGAAAACATTGTCCTAACTCTACATCCTAACTTCATTTGTAGCTTGAGCATATAATATTGACATTATATACTTTCCCACAATTTAGTTGGAAAAAAATTAGATTTACTAATAATTTTAGGCCAATGAATATTGTTTTAATGCAATGAAATTATTGATAGATGTGGTAGGCTAAGCAGTGGCCCTCCAAAAATGTCCACATTGAAATACTGGGGTCCTTTGAATATATTAACTAATAGGGCAAAAGGAACTTTGCAAATGTGATTAAAGATCTTGAGCTACAGAGATCATTCTGGATTATCTGGGTGGATTGATGTAATCACAAGGGTAGTTATAAGAGTGAGACAGGAGCATTAAAGACAGAAAAAGGAGATATGGTGTCTGAACCAGTGGTGGTTGTGATGTACTTTCAAGATAAAGGAACAGGCAATAAACCAGGGAATGCCAGTGGCCTTCAGAATCTGGAAAAGGCAAAGAAACAGATCCTCCCTGAAGGCTCTAGAATAAATATAGTACTGACAGCACCTTGATTTTAGATTTCTGATCTCCAGAACTATAAGAGAAAAAAATCTGTATTGTTTTAAGTCATTAACTTTGTGGTAATTTGTCAGTGCAGCAATAGAAAACTAATACGATAGCCTCTTAAGTATGTTTGTATGTTTCCTTTGTGTCTGTATTCATTCCCTAGATCTTTCGTCAATCTTTTGGATTCAATGTCTCATGAAAACCAGTATTGCTTTAAAGCATCATAGTGCTATTTGATAATGTTAAACAAAATTAAGTAAAATTAATATTTACCTAACACAATACTACAAACTGGGGCTTCCCTGGTGGCGCAGTGGTTGAGAGTCCGCTTGCCAATGCAGGGGACACGGGTTCGTGCCCCGGTCCGGGAAGATCCCACATGCCGCGGAGCGGCTGGGCCCATGAGCCACGGCCGCTGAGCCCGCACGTCCGGAGCCTGTGCTCCGCAACAGGAGAGGCCACAGCAGTGAGAGGCCCGCGTACTGCAAAAAAAAAAAAAAAAAAAAAAAAAAAAGCTACAAACTGCTTTTCTCACACAATACATCATTTAAATCAGATCTCATCAATAGTGAGAAATGTAAATAATTTTATTTGATAGTTGCATAATATTTCATAGCATAAATGAGCTGTTTATCTAACCATTCTGTAAATGGATATTTAGAATGTTTCTTTTCTTTTTAATTGTTAAAACTTCTGCAATAAAATTCAATTGTAAAACAATACATTGATTTTATCTTTAAACATTTAATCCCTTTTATAATTTCTTTTTACTTCTTGGCCAGTTTTGATATTGTACACTTGGTGTGTAAATAATCCATATCATCTAGACTTTATTTTACTTTTTTTCGTGAATAATATGTATTAGTCTTTCACATTTTGTATAAGCTCCTCTTTCATATATCTGGTAATGTTTCCTTTCTTCTACACACACATGCACACACATGTTTGTGTATTTTAAATTTGACTTTATTTTTATCTTCTAATCAATCTTAAAGAAAATTATTTATTATATTGGTAATTTTAAAAAGAAAAAAATTTATATACTTCATTTATCCTTTTTTTAAATTTCATTATTTTCAGCATTAATCTTTACTAATTTTCTTCCTTTTGGTTTAACTTCTTTTTCATTTATCTTAAAATATTGTCTCAAGGACTTCTAGCCATTAAATTCATGTTCCAGGGATCAATGAGGAGAAAAAGAGAAGGCAAAATAGGCACACATCTCTACCCAGAATTCAGGGGAGCATGTTTGACTGAAACCAGTCGTTAGCACATTCTATTCTGGGTAGCTCTATTGATTGGCTCAAACAATGATCATAGAGCTGAGAACAGTCGGCTGAGGCACAAGGCATTCATAGAATGAGAAATTCATTTCTCCACTATGTTTATATTTGAAAGGAAATATCTGGAATGGCTGAAAGTCTTTTTCACACCATGCATAGTCTTATAAGTCAACACAGATGCGAAAAGAACTGAGAAATGGGCAAACTCTGCCTTCCTGAGAAACAAGTTGTCTGAGTTTTAAATTGTGTGAAAAAATAAATGCCTATTTTGCTAAGGAGTTTAAAAAATAATTTTTGAAATATCATAAATTATGAATTTTCACAATCTGAATAAGCTTGTGTAACTCAAACCTAGATCAAGAAACAGAACATTACCACTACCCCAGAAGCTCCTTTTATGCTTTCTTCCAGTTAATCGGTAACATCCAAGGGTAACCACTGTCCTGTAGTCTAACAGTATAGATTAGTTTTGTCATGTTTTAATTTTATATGAATGGAATATATATTAATTTTTGGTCTGGATTATTTGGCTTGATATTTTGTTTGTGAGAGGCATTAATATGGTCACGTGTAGTTCCAGTTTGTTTATTCTTATTGGTATTCTGGATTTCATTGTGTGAATATACCATGATTTACTTATCCATTTTTCTGCTGATAGCATTTGGGTAGTTTCTGTTGGAGGCTATTATTGATAGTAATTCTCTGAAAATACTGGAACTTGTTTCTCAGTGAACATATGTATGCATTTCTGTTGGGTGCACACCTAGGCATGTAATCACCAGGCCAAAGGATAGGCACATATTCAGCTTCAGTAGATGCTGACAATATTTCATAATGGTCATAAAATTCACATTCCTACCAGCAATACATGAGAGTTCTATTTCTTCCACAGTTTTGCTAATGCTGATATTTTCATTAAAGGCTTAAAATGTTGAGTTTTCTGTCACTTGAAATAATTTATTATTATTAAAAACCTTCCTGTTTTATTGACTTTGCTGCTCTGACTGTTGTTTTATGTTATGGAGGAAATTGGGAGGGAAGATTGCTTATTCATGTCAAACTCAAGTCTCCATCTTTCTGGAAAATTTCAAGTACTCTATTCCTTTTACTATAAGAATATATATTCTGTCTTATACAGCCTCTTGTCATTCCTAAGTAAAAATAACTGTATAGAGTCAATGTTTCTATTTTTGTTTTAATTCCTTCTTAAACCAAAGGAATTAATTTAGCTGTGCAATTATTTGGCCAGTTGATGAGGGGATGTTGCTTCATTAGTCAGACATTGACCCTGTTCTATTTTTGACTAGAGATAAATTTAGACCATGTATTAATTCCATTTAATAAACAAATAAATACATTTTAAAAAGGAAAATAGTTGTGTCATAATTGTCTCTTCCAGAAAATTGTGATAGTAAAAACATATTTTCTTTGAGTGTAGTTGTTGAAAAGAAAATTTAAAAATCTATGAACAGTAAATGCTGGAGAGGGTGTGGAGAAAAGGGAACCCTCCTACACTGTTGGTGGTAATGTAAATTGATATTATGGAGGATTATTATGGAGAACAGTATGGAGGTTCCTTAAGAAACTAAAAATAGAACTACCATGTGATCCAGCAATCCCTCTCCTGCATATATATCTGGAGAAAACCATAATTCGAAAAGATTCCTGCACCCCAATGTTCATTGCAGCACTATTTACAATAGCCAAGACATGGAAACAACCTACATGTCCATCAACAGAAGAGTGGATAAAGAAGATGTGGTACATATACACAATGGACTATTTCTCAGCCATAAAAAAGAATGAAATAACACCATTAGCAGCAACATGGACGGACCTAGAGATTGTCATACTGAGTGAAGTAAGTCGGACAAAGAAAGACGAATATCATATCACTTACATGTGGAATCTGAGGGAAAAAATGGTGTGAATGAACTTATTTACAATACAGAAATAGAGTCACAGATGCAGAAAACAAAGCTATGGTTACTAGGCGGGAAGCAGGGGAGGGATAAATTGGGAGATTGGGATTGACATATATACACTACTATATATAAATGGATAAATAATAGGGACCTACTGTATAGCTCAGCAAAACATTTTTAAAGGCAATGTGAGGGAGGGGCATCCCAGGGTATGTGGTCAGCTTGTGTCCAATTCTCTGATTGATGTTGAGGTAACATGGTGGTTAACATTATCAATCTTTAGGTGCCAGAAGGTCTGGAGGCTACATGTTCATAATCATCAGGCAGTTAGTTTCTTCCATTTTTTGGTGTTTTTTCAGCATCTGAAAAACTCAGGAAATATACATCAGATACTACTATCTAGGTACTTCAGAGAGGAGCTAACGCAGAGGATATGGGAAGGGTCTGTCCTGGGAAAGGCCCATAGGGTCCTGCTCGGTTACAATATGATAGGAATAGTATATTAAGTTAGGATATTAATGAGTCCAGGGTGCACAAGAAGTTACATTAACAGATAGTTACCCTCCTGCGTCAGTCCCCCAGAAGGGTGCTCCTTCCCAGTGTTGTCTGAGCCAAAAGAAGGAGACTGAGTTTGAGTTTGGTTCAGAAGCAAAGGAAAGCTTTATTCTCTGATCAGAGACTGTACAGTCCCGAGCTCTAGCTCTCGAGCACACGCTCTCCCGACAGGCTGTGGGCGGGGCTGCTTTATAGGGGTCTTGTCAGCGGGAGGGGGTGGAGTTCTCGCAGGGCGGGCGCAGCTGCGCAGCTGCGCTGCCCACGCTCCGGACTGAGTCCGGCGCAGCGTCTCCGCCCACGGACCGCCGCCTCCATCTTGAATTGAGGTGACTCGCGCGGCGCTTCAGCTCGTGGTGTGAGGTGTTGGCACAGCCACATTACCTGAAGAACTCTGGTCTGAAAGCCTGGGTGAAAGCCTTTGCACGCAGCACCGTACGAGCAAGTAAAACTAGACTGTGCACAAAGGAAAAAAGGTTAGACTTTATTTTATTACCCAAATTCTATATTTCCCAGGAATTGTTAACAGGCTTTGCCGGTGATAAATCTCTCCTCTGTCTTTTGTTCTACTCCTCATTCTTGAGGGGCACTGAGGGGTGAAGGAATGTCTTCTGTAACTACTTTCTGCTGAGTTTGGGCGTCGTCATAACCCCGGGTAGTAGAGCAGAACTTCTCCACAGCTACCTTTAGAGATGTTTGATTGTCACCAGGTCCTAACTGTTTGTATCTGTGAGCAAATAGCATTTGTCTAACCTTTTGGAGACAAAGAACACCAGATAATTTAAGATACACATCCCCCAAATGTTAGCAAGAGAATAATGGCCACATGCCAAATTTTTCCTAAAAATGAAGGTATGGAGGTCTTTTGCCTATAGGTCTTTTTCCTGATTATGAGGTTCACTGCCATGGCCTGAATATCCCTGGTCACACTTCAGGTCAGAGAGAAGTTCACATGAGTAGTCAAGGGGGTCCATTTCCCCAGGTTTGTCTTTCCGGAGGTTGGGGCTCAAGGGCCCTCTTCACTTGAGTGTGATGTGCTCACAGAGGGATCTCCTGTATCTTCAGGGCAGAAGGGGTGCTTAAGATCACCAAGTGGGGTCTGTTCCACTTAGCAGTGAGCTGATATTGCAGGCTGCTACTTTTCCAGGTTTTTAGGGTCACCCTGTCTCACGGCTAAGGGATGGAGGGCCAGGTAGGTGGATGCTGCCTGTACCTGGTTGCCGTAGTCCATGAGAGCTTTCATGGTTTCTCCTACTTGGAGGGCATATTTGAGTTGTTTCATTTCAAGGGGGTTAAGGTATCCCTTTTCTCGGGCTTGGGGAATGGGTCTATCATATATGAGTTCAGATGCACTTAATTTGTCTCTTGGGGCTGACTGCATGTGGAGCACACAAATGCTGGACCATTATCACTTTGTAGGGACCCCGGGAGCCCAAACATGGGAATTATTTTTTTTTAGTAATGCCTCAGCCACTTCAGCTGCTCTTTCGGTTCTAGCGGGAAATGCTTCCGTACACCCAGAAAATGTGTCTACTAGCACCCAGAGGTACCTGAAATTGCCTGGAACTTTCGGCAGGATAGTGAAATCAATTTGTCAGTCTTCTCCAGGATATGTCCCTCTGGTCTGATGGGCCTTACCTGGGGGTTCTGGTGTTGGGGTAGTTTATTGTGCAGATGGGGCATGCCTCAACTAACGGACTGATTATACTTTTCTTACCAGAAGTTACCATGACCCCAACTAGCCAATTATATAAGACTTCCCTTCCAAAGTAAGTTCCGTGATCAAGGAGCCTCCCTGATGGCTTGACAAGCTGCGGTTTGAAGAAAGCATTGCCCTTGTTCATTAACTAGCTACTCACGGCCCCATAGATCTCTGTTGAAGCCCCAGTTTTGGACTTTGTCTAATTCTTCCTTTGTGTAGGTTGTGAATAATTGGATGGATCTGGCCTTTGATACATGAGGGGTAGTTGACAAGATACTGGTTCTAGGACTGCTCTTTTGGCAGTTGCATCTGCCTTGTTTCCCTTTATTACCTCTGCATCCCCCTTTGGTGAGCCCTACAGTGGCTCACTGCCACCTTTTTTAAAAGCTGTACTGCTTCTAAGAGCTTCAGTATGTTTAAGCCATGCTTCACCTGCTTATTCTCCACAATAAGCATACCTCTTTCCTTCCAAATAGCCCCAAGTGCATATAGCATGGCATACACATACTGGAAATCTGTGTAAACATTTAAAATCTCTCTGTCCCGATCTCTAAGGCTCTAGTGAGGGCCGTCAGCTTGGCGTTTGGGGCAGAAATCCCTGGGGGTAGGCTTCTTGCGTCTATGACTGGATCTGGGAGGTTGCTGTGTATCCCACCAGACTTTTTTCCTCTCATAAAGCTTCTCTCATCTGTGAACCATTCCTCTTCAGCATTTGGGAGAGGCTCACTTCCTAAGTTGGGGTGAATACATTGTGTCTCTGGTTTCTATACAATCATGCTCTAAGGGCCCTGTTTCTGTGGGTAGCAGGGTGGAAGGATTTGGCACAGGATCCGTTTTTATGGTAGCCACTGGGTTGTCTAAAAGCATAGCCTGAACTTGAATTGAACTTTCAGGGGATAGCCATTCTGTTCCCTTAGCTCTTGTGACCAAGTTTCCTTAATCTGGTGTTCAGAACTGAGTAAGTGGCATGGGTATTGACTAAGAATTTGACAGGCTTTCCCCCTGTCCAGTGTCAGCCGAGGCTCCTCAGGGGTCAGCTTAGGGGCCCTCTGGCCCTGTCATTCTTCATCTGTTTGGGCTTCTGCCTTCAAGGGTAGTGGCTGGGATCTGCCATTTCCATCCCCCTTCAGGGGCAGCAAAGGCATTTTCCCTTCCAGCGTCCCTCTTGTTTACATATGGTGCACTGACTGGATCCTAATTTCCTTGGCTGCTGTCCCTCAGTGGGGCTGTGGGTCACTCACCAGAGAATTTGAGTCTCCATGGGCAGTTAGTCCAGATTCCTGTGCCGACCAGTTGACACTGGAGGGCAGTAGCCAGTAGGTGGGCTTGCCTCTGGGTCTTTTTAGCTTCTGACTTTTCCTCCTCTATATCTCAGTTATTAAACATATAGTATACAACCTTCACCAGGTGAGAGGTAGGGGTATCTGGTTCTATTCCCAGTTTCGGAAGTTTACACCTAATACTGGGGACTCTTTGGGAAATGAAATACATCCTCAGGATTGCATTCCCTTCTAGTGACTCAGGGGCTATGGTAGTATAGATTCGGAGGCATTCCATGAGGTGCTCTAGGAATGCCAAAGGTTTTCTGTTGGCTCCTAATTGATTTCCTTTATCTTATTCCAACTGACAGATTTTGATAAGGAATCACCCAAGGTTTACCTCATAAACAGAGGGCAGAGAATGGGTCCAGTGGGCTGGGTGTTTTCTATTCTTGCCAGCAGCTCACAGTGCTTTCTGCTAATAAGGTTCCTGGGTCTTGTAAGTGGTTCACAGGACTCCCCAGCCCACTTCAGAGAAACTTGTGCTGACTGAAAAAGGTCAAATCACCTATCCAGTACCTAGTTTGGGACCTTTTTGCACTCCAGAGTCCCTGGTGCCTTCCCCTGAACTCAGACCCAGCATCCTTGTCTTCTTTCTATTCTGTCAGCTGTTCCTTACTACCTGAGCCACATCTTGTCTCTTGGCTCACAGGGCTGGCTACTTTTCTTTACCAAACAGAAAGTGACTATGGAGAATGCTACTGTTGACCCCTGGAGGTCAGCAAGGAGGGCAAAAAGCCCTGGTGTGGCTGTTACTGCCTTGTACAGGGGTCAAAAGGACAGCACTACTGGCAAGACAGTGGGCAAGACTACCGTGGCTCCCTCTCATCCACAATTTCGTGGGTACTTGGTACTGCAGAAAGGCCAGCCAGTGATGCCACAGTATAATCCCCTCAAGGGGACACAGTCTAGACTACTCTGGGGGCTCCGCTGTGTGCACACCACACCTGGATATCAGCTTGCTGGGCGGAGTTGCTGAATTTGGCCAAAGGCTATCCCCATTCTACCCTGTCAGTGTTACTCAAAGATTAGAGTTAAGAATCCTCACACAAACCTCCCAAAGCCTCCGTTGCCCTCCCATTGGAGCCAGGGAGAGCCAGAGCCTAGTGGATAGGTGCAGGTGAAAAGGCCACAGTCCATCCCATCTAGGTTGCCAAAATTTTGTTACTGACCGTCCTGAGTTGGTGCTCAACAAGGATCCTCCTGCCCAGTGTCCTTTGAGCCAATGGAACAAGGCCAAGTTTGGTACAGAAGCAAAGGAAAGTTGATCAAAGAATAGAGAGTTGCAAGCTTGCTCTTTAGAGTACACACTCTCCCCAAAAAGCCCTTCATGGGCTGCTTTATAGTGTTCTTGTAGACGGGAGGGGGACAGAGTCCTTGCAGGTCAGGTGCAGCTGTGCTGTTCACAGTACTCTAGATCAAAGTGCTGAATGCAGCATGTCTGAACACAGTACTCTGTTGCCATCTTGAATTGAAGTGTTGTGCTCATCGCTTCTGCACTTGGTCCTCCAAGCTAAAGTTTGGGGCACAGCCATTTCACACTAGAACTCTGGTCTGAAAGGCTAGGTGGGAGCCTCTGGATGCAACACCCTATGACCAAGTGAAACTAGACCGAGCACAAAGAAAAAAGTAAGGTCAGGCTTTATTTTATTACTTAGATTCTGTTTTTATTTCTTGGGAATTGTTAATGGACTTTGCTGGTGACAATAGCCTCACCAGTGTCACACACATCCATTGCACCAATACATCTTTCTCAGTTCACACCATAGGCACTATAGGACCTTCCCTATGGCCATGTGATACAGGAGAAAACAAACAAACTCAGATTGGTTCATGGGTATATTGGTTCATGGGTATATTGGTGTAATGCTTATTCTGTAAAGCAGTTGGAAAGGCCAGTGGGTCACATTGGAGAAAGCCACGACTGTGGACGACCTGGTGGAGGTGTCAGTACTCTGGGCACCTCTGCCGTTGCAGCTGCTCGGGGACCTGTGGGCACCTTGTGTGTTCTCCTGGGCCCTTCACTGTAAAGTTATTTATTGTACTTCTTTGGAGTAGTGGGAAAATTCTAATGTTTCTTTAGGAAAATGCCTTGCCTTGATAGTTGAATATATCAAGTTGTTGAAAGATAAAAATGGATTTTCACAGCACCACAACTCCCATTGGAGTTAGTACTGAAATACAGTAGTGAGAGGAAATCCTTCCATTTGACCGACCTTTGAACAGTATATCTGGCCATTAATTTTGCAAAAAAGGGAGAAGTAACTGGAAATAAGGGTTTTCAGATCTGGGGGTAGTGATGATTGGCTTGACTGGTTGGTAAGGGGCCTGGAATGAATATGATTACACATTCAAAGAAAGAAGATGTTAAGAGGAAGTATATGATTGAACCTATGGTAGAGAGTATAAAAGTATAAGCATTTGTGTGTCAAGTCAGTGTCCAGCAGTGGGAACTCACTGAAGGAAAAGAACTAAACAAACTGATGAATAGGATAACTTATCCAGCATACATCAGATCAGCCAGTTCCTGTCCTTGGACACCCAGTACTTGCAGAATAGCCCATGCCATGGTCGTAGAATTAAAGGCTATATATGGGTCCAATTGCATGGGATTCTTCTCACCAAGGATGGTTTAGCTATTGCCAGTGATGAATATTTAAATCATAAGTAGCAAAGACAGAATGGATTCCTCACTGTGGTACAAGCTCTTAAGGAGATCAATCAGCCACATGGTGGCAAGTTAATTACTATACACCCCTTATACCCAAACGAGGGAGCATTTCATCCTTACTGTAATTGATAAATATTTCTGATGAGGGTTTCCTTTTCCTGCCTGCTTTCTTGGCCAAGACCACTACCTGAGAGTTCAAAAAATGTCTTTACTTAATGAGATCGCGTGTAACATCACTTCAGAACAAGGAACCAATTATATGGCAAAGGTCATGTAAAAGTGGGATACAGTAATCAAACAGTGTACCTTATCATCACCCAGAATCTGAAAGCCTGATAGAAAGTTAGAATGGTACTTCTAAAGGTGCAGCTAGGGTGCCGGTTAGGCTGTGAAACTCTGTGGATTTAGGGTGTAAGTCTTCATGATGTAGTATCAATATATCCTTTGAACTAACAGCCATTATATGGTGCTGTATTCCTAACAGCTAGAATTGGGGACTAATGTTCTGCCCCATTCCAAGAAGAGGAGAAGACGCAGGCTTTTCAATAAATGCTCAAGATACAGGACTAAATCTCTTAAGTAGGCTAGAACATTACTCAATCCAGATCTATGAGGAAAGCTAGTTACTGCAGATCAATATATGGATGAGGAAGCACTGATGGTTGTTATTAATAACAATGCTAATAAGAATGACTTACTTGTGGTATCTAGACAGCATGGTAACAATGGCATCACCTGCAATATAGAACTTTTGTAAGTGGAGGAAGCAGGCATGTAAATGTAACTGAGCACTTGCTACCTTGCCAGCTGTGTAATCCCTCCTGGGCAAGTACTTGCTATTTCTGAGTCTCAGTTTCCTTTTTTTTTTAATTGTCGAAAAAGGAGGGAAATTGTTTCAATTCCCTTGTGATTATTTTGATTAAATAAACTAGTGTTCATAAAGTATTTAACACAGTGCCTGCCATACAAGAGGATTCAGTATATTTTATTTATCTTTCTATGTAGTATGTGTCATCATCATTTGTGCTATTTTTAGAGCGCTGTTGCATTTGCCTTATTAAATAATATTGAAATATTTTTTAAAAGGGGGAAGGTAGTAAAATATCTTATAGAATTCTAGTAGTTGTTACTGAAGGTTTGGGGACATTTAACTCAAAATTTTTAGCTCTTTAAAAAATTCATAGCTCTTAAAAAATTCATAAACTATTTCTTCCTACTATCAGTTAAGTATCTTTTCACACTTCTTTAATATACACTAGCTATATCACAAGTACTCCTTTATGATTATTCTTAAATATCTTTGTTCTCATAATGAGTCAGTACAAAATCATTAAAAAGTAATTGTCATCACATTTTACAGTCAAGTCTCTGTACTAGGATAAGGCAGTTCCAATTAAAAAAAAATGTTTTGAGGCAAGTCTGCCCTCCCCTTCCTTTCTACTTAATGACCCACAGATATTTTAATCTAGGAGTTAGACTGCCAAAAAAATACACATGCTCTAGAAGTTTTGACTTCATGTTCTACCTTCTTCTGTATAATGTTCAAAGTTAACATTACTCACATAGATAATGTAGAACTTCAATTTAATAAGTTTTTTAATACAGTATAGAATTTTGTATACCATTTCTCATAAAACACCTTTCAAAATAATTATATTGATCTGAGTTTACATTTATCCTGTAAAAGCACTTGCATTATTACTGTACTTAAGCCATGTGTTATAAATTATTGGTAAATAGTGCTATTCGGTGGTTGGTTGGAAAATGGATTATTTGCCCCAGTCATACTTGTGTAAGTTGTATCACCTTTATGAAAATCAAAAGTAATTTTTTTGAGTAAAAATATACAGAATAATACACTGGAACATGTTATAATTTTAAATATACCATACTTTAGAGTAGCTACTTATCAGTGAATTCAGAATAGAAATGCAGTTAGGCTTCCAAGATTGAAGAGGCAGAACCTTGGAAAAATCTCTTAGGATTTCAGCATATATTAACCATCAACAAATTTTCCCAAGCTGAAAATTTTATTATGACTATTCAAGACTATTTAAATAAAGCTATATAGTTACTAGAGCAGCACTGTGAATAAAAATGTCCCAGGGAATAAAAGTCTCTCACTGATATACATACTCACAACACCTTCTATGCACCTGTATCACTCAGTTCTTGATTGAGAACAACAGAAACCAATTCTATCTGAATTAAGCAAAAAATAAACGTATTGAAGGGATACTAAGTAGCTCAAGGAATCAGTAGACAAGCAAGAGAATTAGGTTCAGAATACCACCAGGATCTGAGAATCTAGTCTGCCCAAACAGGAAAGGTAGAGTGTGTTTTAGATGGCTGGCTGTGCAGTCAGTATTGCTGAGCTCTTCCCCATTCCAGCCACGCTCCTGCCACAGCTACCATATTGAGTCATTCTTTGACTATTGATTTTGCCTTATGCGGTATTTCTTCAATATTTAAATTCCCGGGAGTTTTATTAAAGTGGCCTTTGGGTGCTGCAAAATGGGAATCAGGAGTATGTAGCTAAATCAATTTACAGAGCTATCAGCTCTTTCCAAAGCATACATTGAGACTGAAAACAAATGACAAAGATCCCCTTGATTTCCAATGTATCAGAAAAGAGGATTTTGTCACCCAGATAATTCAAGATAGTTGAAATTGTCTTCTGAATGACACTACATTGTACATGTCTAGGATCGTCTTCTTGATACTAAACACCGTTGTGTTGGTGGCACACAGGCAGGTGATTATCTTCCTGAGGTCTGACATTGTGAATGGATCACTTACCTGGATACTGAGACAAGAAAATATAACAATTTATTGTATTAAATTTTAGACCAATATAATTTTATAAGTATGCATACCTGGTTGACATCATTTACCATTTTATTATATTTCTATTGTTCCAGACCCTATTGATTTTTGCCTTAATAGCTAATAGTACTAATGTGGGGTTCATATTAATCTTTTGAGTCAATATTAAATTATAAGTAAATATTCAAAAAATACTTCTAATAGATAATTACTGTAGTGATGATTTACAGCTAGATTTATATTAATGGAATTCTTTATAAGGAGAATGAGATAAGTAAAATTTACCATGATATTTAAAGATTGCCTGTATAGAAATATGGACCATGTATTCTGTACCTAACACAATCCTGTGAGACAGTGGGCCCAGATCAAACACTCAGAGGAATAATTCCATCAGCCCAGGTGATGCACACAGCTGCTGCTTGGGCCCAAGGCTATCACATGTGGTTGTGCAGTTTGTTAATAGCACAGAGGCATCTAGCTGTGGGAACTAGTGAAAGCTGACATCTAGTCCACTGCTCAAATAGCCATGTCCCTCTGGGAACATCCATCTGCTCCAAGGTGGTAGTGTTGAAGTTCCTCCAGGGTGCTCTATTATTGTACTAGTGGTGGGTTTATAACTTGGGCCTTTTCTCATGGTGTGAACTAATTTCATGTGGGTTGTGGCTGAACAAATGAGCATGTCAGGATTTCTTCCCTCTTTGCATAGCATTGAAATTTGATGGAAAATCCAGGGTAAAATTTTCCTCCTAAGTGACTCCTTTGACATTTAGCAAGAGTTCTGCTACAGTTGATCCTTTCCAAATGAGACTTTGCTTCTATTTTTTTTAATGATCCAGATGTTATACTTAGAGACTTTTTTTTTAAAGCATACCTGAGTTTTTAAAAATTTATCTATTCAATTTATTTTATTTTTGGCTGCGTTGGGTCTTCATTGCTGCACGCGAGCTTTCTCTAGCTGTGGCAAGCGGGCACTACTCTTCGTTGTGGTGCACAGGCTTCTTTCTCATTGTGAAGTCTTCTCTTGTTGTGGAACACGGGCTCTAGGGCATGCGGGCTTCAGTAGTTGTGGCACGTGGGCTTAGTAGTTGTGGCGCACAGGTTTAGTTGCTCTGCAGCTTGTGGGATCTTCCTGGACGAGGGATGGAACCCGTGTCCCCTGCATTAGCAGGCAGATTCTTTACCACTGTGCCACCAGGAAAGTACCCCAAATCAGACTTTGGTAAAATAATATTGATTTATGTAAATTAAAACACATGTGATCCCTGGAGAGGTATTCTTATTTGACTTACCACCTCTGCTCCAGGACATAGGGACTAATTTTTTCTCTTTTGTGGATTTCCTAAAAGCAAAGTAACAATTCCAAATCTGTCAAATAAGAGAATTGTTATTTTTTAATGAAAGGACTTTGTTTCGGCAGGAATAACGCTACATATCAGTGACTATGCAGTCTCAGTTTTTGTTGGCTTTTGCAGACTGGAAGTATAGTGTTCTTTCTTCTTTTAGCATTGCTGCGCAGCTTTCTGTGATCTGAAATTTGACCTCTATTTTGGAATCAAGAAATGAATGGTTCTCTAACTATAAATTGAAACCCAAATCCATGTCTCAAGTCCTGGAGACTCTACTACTTTTTTTGAAAACAGAAAAGTTTTCACCCAAGTGACTTTCAAAATGAGTTATATTTCCTCCTCTAAATGTTAGCAAGTAAGCAGGGGAGCAGTGGTGAAATCATCTGTTGCCTGCCTTTTGAGAAGAGGGAAAAAAATTGACATTACATACAATTCTAGGCGATAAGTACAGACTATGAGGGAAAATGTATTTAAGAAGCAATTAATGGGCTTCCCTGGTGGCGCAGTGGTTGGGAGTCCGCCTGCCGATGCAGGGGACGCAGGTTCGTGCTCCGGTCCGCTGGGCCCGTGAGACATGGCCCCTGAGCCTGCGCGTCGGGAGCCTGTGCTCCGCAACGGGAGAGGCCACAACAGTGAGAGGCCCGCATACCGCAAAAAAAAAAAAAAAAAAAAGAAGCAATTAGTTCATGATTTTTATCTTCTGCTGAGACATCTGACAAGAGTTATTTTGTTATTTTCATTATCTGGGAACCAGTTTTTTTTTTTTTCTGAGTAGGGTAAAGAGTAGTGTGATAGTGCCATGCAGTGGTGCTCTCTGTGTATGTAGGGAGAGAGTTTTAAGCATTTGGAATATTTCTTATAGATCATTCCAACAAGAAACCAACTTGCTCTAAAAAACTTTTTCCTCTTATGTTGGGAAGGTAATTATGCTAATAAAGGGCTCTTAATTTTAGCAGCAATATGAAGTAAAGAAGTAAATTTGGAACTGCAAATACCTACCTCAGAGTAAAGCATACATGGAAGACACAGCCTCTACAAGAGCAAATTATGGGATGAATATCTCAAACTGAAAATGAAAATCTTAGCTCATGTGATTGTCACAGGTTTTCAAAATTCTAGTGCATATTGAACTGACTTGAAGAATTCAAAGAAATCAAAATGAAAGATTTTGACTTCTTAGAACTTACAATGTCAAACAGACTAATAAGATAGATAGTAGAAACAAATGTAAAAATAATTCAAACTGTAGAAAAATATTAACATTAGCAGAATAACTTTTCCATTTATGTCACATACAGTTGATGTTTCACACTATTTTAACTATGTGATATTAGCATACTTATATTAAGCTATAATTACTTAATGTATACCTACTTATTTCTTTTGAAAAACACTAGAAAATTATTTTCCTTATAATTTCCCCCCCTTTTTTTTTTTGCTATGCAAGGCTGTTTTATTCCTGATTCTGTTTATTTTGGAATCTTTCATACCAAATGTTTCTCTAAACAAAAATTACTTTTTCTTTTCAAGAAAAGTCAAAAGGAAATGGTTAAGTCATAAGGAGCTGCTATTAAAAGATTCAGGACTTATTTCTTGACCTGCCCTGAGGTCTTCACACCTTTGATTTTCTCCCAACAAAATTAATCCTTTATCTTTATTTTCTTCCTACCTCTTTGTCAATATATTATGTCCAATCTTAAAAGCAAATACCACAAATATGAACTATTACCAAGTTCATTATTATCATAGGCATCACAGACGAATGTAGGTTCCTATTTATAGACTGTGGCTTTTTGATTTTCATTCATTTTCTTTCTCACCTTCCTACATTGTTATCATACACACTGTTATAAAAATAAAGTTGGTTTAAATGAATATCAAGACCAATAAGAGTGGAAAAAGAAAGAAGCAGTATATTGTGGATGCAGAAGAGAAAGGGGTAAAAGGTTTCTGTTTGTCTCTATGGCAATGAAGAAGAATGAATATTTTCAAATAGTCAATTTATTTTTGTATTATTGTTGTGGTGTCTCTTCTCCCTTTTTTGCAGACTTGAGTCATTGTCTCTTCTGGTTTTTCCTCTAGTGTTGCAGTTGATAGGGAAAATAAGGAGAGGGAATCACAAATATTCAGGAACTAGACTGAATACATTGAAAATGGGGACAAGCCCATTCTTTACTTGACATTCTGTTTCTCCTATCTCTGAAATTAAAACTCGGTGACTCTTACTTGAAATCTGATGAAAAGGAAAAGAAATCCTACATTTAATAACATTTAATAAATTCCCAAAATCCTCTCTGCTCCATTTGTTTCCCATACAAAAACCTAAATGTTACTTTTCAAAAGCCCACACATTTCCAGAAGGAACTGTAAAATTATGGAAAATTGGGATTCAGTGTTTAAACATTAAAATTCTTATTTCTATCTTCAAAGGATGGTGATAAAATTAATGAAGGTAATCATGAATGTCATGGAGTTGGACTCATCTGTTCATATATTAGCAAATTATATCCTCTAAACCATTCGTATGGTCATAATTTAGAGAAGTTTATGGCTAAAATGATTCTTTACAGACATATGAATACATAAAAGGGCTTGTAAGCTATTGTATACTGGCTCCCCAAATATCACCAACACAGGCTGTTCATAAGACAGATTTCAGTTAATTTCTTACTATGGTAAAGGAGAAGAACTTTGTAAGTGGTCAAGAGAACTTTGTGACGCATAGTGGGTTGGGTAAGATTCAGTTTTACTGAGAAGTTTCAGTTTGATTAAATGTGGACATTTCAATATGGGGAATGAGGGGGATTGAGTAGGATTGGGTAAGAATCAGGATATAACACTCTAGGATTGGTAGAAATAGCAAAGCAAGGCTTTTGGGACTAAACGTTCAAGGAGTCTTAGGATATAAACTGTTGATGCTTTATATTGAAGAGTTTGTGGGCCTTTTCATGAAGGCCCACAAATGAGCCTTCGTGAAAAAATAAATGTATTTGCCTGGATAAGAGTCTTCTGGAATAGTAAATTATGCTAATGAGGGTAATGGCATAATACAATCATATTATTGTAGAAAATGAGCTGAGCTATGTGGGAGAGTAGGTGGTTTCAATCCTCAGTGTCCAAGCTATAATTGTACTCATCATTTCTTTACAAATGTTTCATTATTTTTCTAGTATGCCTGAATCATTCTTATTGTTACAGTTGAAGCTGGAATCAACCACATTTTATGAGGCCTAAAGCTTATACAATTTTGTCAGCTCTCTTATAGAAAAAGAACACAATATTATGGGAAATAACTAGGCACATGGCTTTGAAAGGTGACTTTACCAATGATATTCATACTTCATTACTGTCAGGATAGATCCATTTCTGATTAGAATAATATTAAAACACGAAGGTTGGAATTGTCCCCTGGGGTTGCAACTTCATAGATGTAGAGTCAAGAGACCCTTACCTTAAAATAGCTCATAATGGTCTATCCCTGAAGGACAAATATTTCCTATCATCAGGGTCAATCATAATTCTTTTTTTTTTTTTTTTTTTTGCGATATGCGGGCCTCTCACTGTTGTGGTCTCTCCCGTTGTGGAGCACAGGCTCCAGACGCGCAGGCTCAGCGGCCATGGCTCACGGGCCTAGCCGCTCCGCGGCATGTGGGATCCTCCCGGACCGGGGCACGAAGCCGTGTCCCCCGCATCAGCAGGCGGACTCTCAACCACTGTGCCACCAGTGAAGCCCCAGTCATAATTCTTGAACAACCTTGTGGCTTTGCCTTTATAAGCCCGACAGTCTCTTCTCTGGAACACTTGATTTTACACAAGTCTGTGTCTCCTGAATTGCAAGTCTTTAGACCTCAAATAAAGCTCTTGGTTCTTTGCAGCCTCCCTACTGATTATTGTTTGACAGAAGAATGGAATATGTTTGGAAACACAGGAACTGTATCCGCCTTGAAAGAAAATTAATCCAGGGTAGTATAAAGATATAGAAAAATTATGGTAAAGCCGGAGTTCAGTAACAATTTAGAATGTATTGATCCTAGGGTCAGAATTGAAGAAGTGAATGAAAATGAAAATGAAAACCAGTTGACAAAATAGCCACAGATTTGCAGATCAGAGTGAGCAGGCAATCAAGATGAGGGAATTTTAAGAAAGGTGAAGATAATAAGTTTGTTATTTGGGCAAGGACTGTGAGCTACAGCAATTGAGGAAGGGGAATCACAAATTCCTTCTAGGACAATTTCTGTGTGTTCTTCATATACCATCATGAAGAAGACCTTGATCCTAAGGTCAGGCCCAGCTTTAGTCTTGATCTCTCCGCTATGCTTCAAGACAAATAATAAACCAATTTTATCTCCTTGGAGTTTAATTGGTGTTGCCCAAATTTCAGTCTTTTTCATGTCACCTTTACAACACCTGCCAGACTGTTTAGTTTTAACTAGATCAATTAACTTTTTTAAACATAAATAAGTATTTAAAAAAATTTGTGTCATTATTTTTAAAAACATTATCACTTACTATAATAGAAGATAGATATGCAAAATAAATTTAAATCAAGGTTTTAAAATTCCAGCTAAATATTGTTGCCTAACAAAGGCTCTAATAACAAAGGCCTGCTTTGTCTTCCATTAAAGGAGATTAGCAAACATAAGTGAGGTGTAAAGGCATAATAAGTGCACATTGCCATTATCTTTGATTTAATCAGAAGATTAATAGATGCTTGAATAACTTCTGTATATGTTTTCCATGTTATTTAATGCATGTCAATCTTAATGCACGTCCTTCATTGCAGAAAACACTTTTGTAATGGGCAACCTTTAACCTTCATCATCAAGCAAGAATGACATTGTGAACTTTTATCGTCTCTAAAAAATAATGTATTTCCTTTCATGCTTGTAGCCAATCTGGCTACTTGTAGCCATGATAATTTTCCATGGGCTAACGGAATAAGTGGCATCAAATCACAGACAGTAATTCTTATTTTACCCTTCAAAGATGCATTTCTCTCAGTACCATATTGTCAGGTAGCGGGTAAGAAAAATCTGATTATAAGAGCCCTACTCCTGCTGTTACATGTTACAGTAGTCAACAGATACTTATTTTGCATATGTTATGTTGCAAGAATTGTTCCAGCATTCGGAATATACCAAAGAATAAAACAAAAAATTACTGCTCTCTAAATGACATTGGAAAACTTACATGCATTACACAATTTGATTATAAGAAATATAAATCAAATAAAAACATGTAATATTTATAAATATAATTATAAATATAATTACATAGATATGTACACAATATATAAATAAGTAAAAAATGAAAATAAATATAAATACAATGATGGATATCACCCTTGATACTACACAATATTATCAGCATACATTGCCATTGGGATCAATATCCCAAACAATTTTGTACAATGTACAATATTCTGAATACTGTCTTCTGTTAGCCCCATATCTAATAGTCTTACTTGCTGATTGACATCATTTGCAAAAAGTTTTTGCCTGCATGGGGCTAGGAATATTTACCAACTTCTGCTGCGATAACCTTTATGGAAAGGCAATAAGTCTTGAGTCCATGTCTGAATATATTCCCAAATTGATCTTGAAATCTTCTGCTTCCATCTCGCTCCATCTCAGTATTCCCAGGAATCTGAGTTCTTCAAGGTAGAACTCTTTCTTATTTACATTTGTTTTCCTAATAAATAGAAAATAAAGCTCTTGCCACATTGTAGGTGATCAATATTTATCTTTCACTAGATGAGTGAAGGAAGACTGAAGACCATATCATTTGAATGAAATGAACATTTCCCTGTGGCTAATAGAGTAAACTATTTAGGCCTTATTAACTCCTAAGGCCCAGAAACATTAGGAAACACAGTGATTTTGTACACCTAAGAGCCTCTGAACTCATGAAAACATTGTCCAAATATTGTACTGCCCAAGTTCAGAGTGTTTCCAAAGCAGTTGGTAATCATAGCCTGCTTTTATTGTATATGCCATATTATATAGCATGCTTTTAATCTGAGAGAGAAAAGAGAGACAGGTAAAAAGTATGATTCCCAGGTCTTTGGAAAAGACCTGCCGTGGAAAAATACATGCTCTGGGACTTCTAACACTAGCTCAGTCTTTTGCTTAATACCCAAGCTTTGGTCAAATATTTTGCTTACTTAACCCATGAATATATGGCTCTGCATATCAACTGAGAATTTTTCACTCTACTTAAGTCACTTAGTTCTAAAATGTGTTTGTTCCCATCTGACAGTGACACTGAGATATAACTCCTCACCGTGATCTTAGCTTGAAAGTGACGCTCTGGTGAACTTGCTGGTTCTTGTCTCTTATGTCCTAGTTGTTTCTCTCCCAACTCCATATCCTAATGCTTGTCTTTGCTAATCTTCAGCACTCATGTTACAATAGCCTGTGAATGCCCCTCACCCATAGTGAGGCAGTGTCTCCTAAGGGCTTCTAGTTGAAGACTGCATGCAGCACAGGCAGAGGATCAGGCCGTCTGGGTATTCATAGAGGTCTAGTAACTTCTTGTGGCTGACCTTTGTTAGTAAGTATCGATTAGTGTCGTTTTTCCTTGATTCTAATCTCCGAGATATTTTGCTGGAGTTTATAAAGATAATTTGAGGTTAACAGCTAACTTCAGAATGTTTTTGCTTCCTAATCTCATCCTCAGAGATATCCTTTGTAGATTTGATTGCTGACATTTACAACAGTCTTTAAACTCTGGTAATGTCAGATAAAAAAATTTAACATGAGTTCCTGACTACTGAGAATAAATTTTTTAGGGCTTTCTTTTCCTGTAGATCATAAGCACAAAGTTTTAGTATCTGCTTCAGGATAAACAAAACTTTTCTTGTTTCTATAGGAAAAAAAACAACCATTTAAAGGATCCATAGTTTTGGGAAAGAGGTCTTCTATCTTTCTCCTATTAAAACTTGTTTTTGTTTTCGTTTTGGGTAAGAACTTTTTTTCACCCTTTGTAAATTCTTTCTAGATTCTCTGAATATACACAATATTACATATATATTTATATAAAATATATTATGTTTATATATTATATATTTATATATTATATATTTATATACTTATAAATTAATTTTTATAAATATATACATAATCTTTTCATTTTCTTAAGTTATTCTTTTCTCCATGGAAAGATAATGAATAGATAGAAGAAATACACAAAACTGTGGCTCCATATAATGTGAACATAATATTCACATACAATTTGGGAAATTCCTTAATATTTTCGAACAGAGAACCCATGTGAGAGAGCATGAAGTGATTAGACAGGTAAGAAAGGATTCTGAGTTGGAGGAAAGGGTATGATATCTATCAGATCAAAAGTGTAATATGATGTGATGGGATTAGATATTGTGCCAAGTTCAATAATTATGGATAATAACAGTATTAATGGACATGAGCTGGCAAACTAATAGATCAACAGTTTTGTGGAGAGGAGGCAGAAGCACTGTTTGGCTAATATTTATTGAGAAACTAATGATCTCAAAGTTCTAGTAGAATGCTGGTCTCTATAAAGTTAGTTTTTCTCTACTGGGCTCTCTTATTGATGGCAGCATCTGATGTAGAGGCTAAGTAGTAGTGGTGACTCCAGAATTCCTGTGTAAGAGAGGATTATGTATGTCCACATGGTATGGGCCACTAGGGCACTAGGCTTGAACTATGTTTACATGATAAGCATACCCTTTTTACTTACATTCTGTATTTCCTTGGGTATTAGTGTGTGTTGGGGGTTCTTTTGAGGTTTATGGAAAAAGCTAAATTCTCTGTAAGTAACGCTTTTGCTGTTAACTCTGCTGAGTCACCTGATTGGTCAATGAGGGAAGCATTCACTACCAACTAAATTTAATATCCAGTCTAGTTTTGGCTGCAGTAAATACAGACAGTCCTAGCTTTGCATTTTCAATATGAACAAATTTCATTCACTACAATTTAGTTAACTAACAGCAACTTTCCCTTAAAACAGAGTTCAAATTTCAGTTACTACAGTATATTTACTGTGAATGATCACATAAAGTAAAAACTTTGCCACTACCTCTTCAGTCCACAAATTTCTATGTAAATGATAGGTGCACATCATGATCAGTGACCGGTCGTGTCACTTCCTTCAAGGTCTGTCATTGATTGGTCACTGTGTGTTTGTTATTCAGTTCACACACAGAAAGAAAAACCATAGCCTTTTTGTTTACATCATAAACTGAGGTGACATTTTACAAGGATTGATAATCAAATTGTCCAACAAAGATGAAAATGCATCAAAGAAACAAAAAGTGGTAATGTTGAAAATCTAATTAGGATCTTGTGTAAATGGAATTCTGGAATAGCTTGAGACACTCCAGAGGAGCTTAGTGGGGCAAACTTCTCGAAGTAAATGAGAAAAGTGGTTGTGATGAAAAGGATGACGATGTCTTCTCAGAGAAAGTGACTCTGGCAAAAAAAAATTCACATTAAAGGAACTTTGGAGATATTTCATGACCTCGTAATTGGAAAGGATAAAATGCTGGAAGTTGATTAAGACTTAGAAGAGAGTATGACAATTTTCCAAGGCATAGAAAAGATACTTGCTCCATATTGTAAGTTACATATTGAGAATAAGGAAAGCACTGTTCAAAGCACTTGAGATGTTTTTTACAAAGAAATAAAACTCTTAATGTTTTTAATGTTTTAAATTACAGTGTACAAAATAAGTATTAGTTTTACTATATTTTTTATTTCCCTACGTATTTATAGCCAAGAGCAAAAGAGTTTTTAATGTGTGTTTTTTTTTGTTTTTTTTTTTCTGTACGCGGGCCTCCCGTTGCGGAGCACAGGCTCCGGACGCGCAGGCTCAGCGGCCATGGCTCACGGGCCCAGCCGCTCCGCGGCATGTGGGATCTTCCCGGACCGGGGCACGAACCCGTGTCCCCTGCATCGGCAGGCGGACTCTCAACCACTGCGCCACCAGGGAAGCCCTAATGTTTTACTTAATAAATTTATTTATTTTATTTTTGGCTGCATTGGGTCTTAGTTGCTGTGTGCAGGCTTTCTCTAGTTGTGGCGAGCGGGGGTTGCTCAGCAGTTGTGGCACACGGGCTTAGCTGCTCTGCAGCGTGTGGGATCTTCCCGGGCCAGGGCTCGAACCCGTGTCCCCCTCATTGGCAGGCGGATTCTTAGCCACTGTGCCACCAGGGAAGTCCCAAGAGTTTTTAATGTTTTGACAAACATTTTTAAAGTTCATTTAATTGTATATTGTAGTTTCCTATTTTTAGTAAGAGCACTTTGCACAGTTCACCTTGCACAGTCATTTTTTTGGTGCTGCACTGTTACATACAGTGAGGATTACCCATACTTTTAAAATGTATAAAGGCCAATATCCAGTTTAAATTATATTACAAATTAAGTCTTTTGCCTCCAAATCAAATATTAATAACTCGCATTAATGAGTTAAAGGTTGACAGATAAATATCTGGAAGAAACCTATTAGAATTACTCCTGTGTGTTACAAGTAGTGAAACAAATTACTATGCTTTACCTAGGAGAATACATTAAACAAAACATAATTATGTTCTTTTTTGCCTCTCTTTCCCAGCACAATTTAGTTAAATAATTTACTTTTACTTATGCACAATTTGAAAACACTGATGATCTTTCGTAAACTAGGGCAACAAATGCATGCACTTAGTAATATTTTTCCATTTTTACTGTAACACACGCTCTAGTGGCAAAATATAACTGAGAGATGAATACAAAAGACAGCAACTTTTGTTGCCCTCTGAAAATCATCCCATTCCACTGCCTTTACTAATGCCTCTATTCTCTACACCATTGCTACAGCTGCTCTCTCCCTTTCTGAAATGGTAGATAATTCTGTTTTTCTTCTCTCTCTGTACGTGATTCCAAAACAATCATCAAAAAGAATTTCAAACAGAAAAAAATCAAAGAAAAGCTCCTTCAAGAACATGTACCTAGATTCCGTTCATTCTTTTCCCAAATTTCAGTTTGGATAGCCAATGAAGCAATGGCTTTCTGATTCTGAAATACTCCCTGCTATGAAACCCTGAACACTTTTTTCTAAGAGAACAACTTAACCTTGTGTTTATCGTGCTAGACAGTACTTTTCTTTCTCCAAACTTGATTCCCATGATGACAATACAGGAACGTCTAGAATTATGTAATGATTCTGTAGGCAACCAAAGCAGTCTCTGTACGGCCCTTCATAATTTTTCCTAGGCTTTGGACTCAATCTTACAGAGCATATGAGCAATAACAGGAGACTCTCAGGGAGGCTTACCCCTGTTTCTTGGTTCAGAGTAAGCTTTGCCAGAAGCCAGGTTGAAACTTTAAGATATTTATGAGCTTACAGCAATAAAAGATACTGAATTCCATGTATATATTCATTAGAGTTTGATTAAACCCCATATTAGTGTAGGACCTTTGACTCTTATCCTATGCTCTTAAGTGTGCATGAATTGTTACCTGATTTTCTCAGTAACTTATTAAGTGTAAGCCAGTCCTATCCTGCTAAGATAGGGCTATCACATAAAATACAGAACACCTAGTTAAATTTGAATTTCAGCTAAACAAGAAAAAGTTTAAAATATAAATATGTCTTATGAAGTATTTAGGACACACTTACATTAAAGCTTCAGGTTTCTTTTCACCAAGCCATAGATTATGTGAGTAGAACAGATTCATACTTTTTGTTATCATCTTGTTTTGATCAACTTGATACTTTGAAAACACAAACACACACACTGTGGTGAATTTGAGATGAAATAAATGTACAGGGTCTCTCTTTCTCTCTGTATGTATATGTGTATGTTTAACATATTCCGTATTATATAAATAAGAACTACTTAAGTATAAATTTTCTTCAAAGCAATGGACATTTCAGGATATTTTAAATTTTGTTAACATTTTAAGCAATAATTCACTATTTTTCATAACTACTTCTAAAACCATGAATCATGTTACTTCAAAAATATTAAAATTGTTAAAATCTGTTTATTCCCAAGTATACTTTAATTAAATTTAAAGTAAGTTTAAATGCATTATTTAACCATACCTACTTTCAAAAATATTTGAAATAGATTTTCATCATATCATGTTCACAGAATGTTCACAGAATGAGAGTGAAATTATTACAGACCATCAAAACCATAACAAAGAATACAGAATAAAGTTGTCTTTGTCCTTTATCTTTGCTTCCACATTTCCTCAAATTTTGTCCCATCTGAAAAGAAGATTCCAGCTAGTTCTCAAAACTGTCTAAGTGATGGTAAGGAAAACTTTAGATTTGCTTATTTATTTATGTTCCATCATCTTGAAGAGATTTTGGATTATTTAAAAAGAAGATAGATATATTAAAAGGGAAATACAAATCATGCCATTATACAGTAGTAAATAAAAAGATAACATAGGTATACACACAAAATGTACATATCAAAAACTGGCCATAATGTGTTATAAGCAAGAAAGCAAGAAGTTTGACTTTACGCTTGGAATATATTACCTAAAACATAGGCATATGAAATTTATCTGTGGTCTTTTAAAAATCTAGGTAGTAGGCTAATGAATGCAATCAGAATTTCTATATGTACTTTCTATTAGCAACTGCATGGACAAGAGGAAAAGGAGGGGGGATAGAATGAGTGGAGCAGCAGTGAAGAGGAAGTGACATTTCTCTGAGTATATCATTTTGTGTAGCTCTGACTCTTAGAACCACAGTAATGTGTCTCATAACTCTCCCCACCTCAATTAGAACCAAACAGGATGTTGGGGGAACAAAAGCAGAATAGGAACACTAAAAACTAAGCCTAACTAAATTAAAAATTAAAAACATAGCCACATTGAAATGGGTGGGGAAGAAAAGAAATAACCTTATTAACTTTGAAAAACAGTATCTTGACTAGAAGCTTAAATACAAAAAGAAGTGTATATAAATGCTGCAATCTAGTTAGTAAATGTGTTTCTCATAAATAGATGGATAGGTAGGTAGGTAGATATGTAGGTAGGTAGATGGATAAAGAAATATAGATGTATGCCTGTGCATGGGTTACTATATATTCATACATTTCCTGGCTATGTCTATTGAGAGGGCATAGAGGCAATGACATCCCAGCAGCAATGAGCACACCTAGCACCCAGATATTGGTTTTAAACACCATTCCCCAATAAAAGGAACCACAGATTCTTTAAGAACTAATTGATTCCAGGGCTGGGGCAAGGACAATATAATATGAACTTGGAATATCTTGGTCAGAAAATATGGAAGTGCTCAGTAAAGTTGGCACTTGTTGACAGAACACAGGAGCCAACCACAAGTAGCTCCTAATGATCAAAGCTGGAACCATTTGAATAATAAAATAAATAATGGTGGCATTTGATTTTAATGCCATAAATTAAAATGAATATTTGCAAGTATATTCATTAAATATAAGGAATATACATTTTATTTATAATGATGTCAACAAATAATCAAATAAATATGCAGACTGGATATCTCAGCCAACAAATTAAGTTTTCCTATTTTCTTTGGGGGATAATCTTTGTTGATTATTGTCCCCAAATGCCACATCTGAGTGGAATAGTAGAGATACCTTAAAAATAATCTGTATCCAGTGTGGAATTTTTGATGTCTAATATATTACTGAAATATCTAGTCATATTTTCTTTAACATGGACTATTATTTGAATGCATACAAATACACATATAGGTAACTCCAGAACCAAAGTATCTATTGCCATGCAATCGATGAGACATGGTACCTGTATTTCCAGAAGTGTCCAATATGATTCTATAATGAATAAATATAACCATAGAAGAGTTGTATTTTTGCATATTGCATGATTTAAATATTGCTTTTCCAAGGGACATGCTATGTAATTCAGGCAGCTGCCACTAGATGGGGAGGAGATATATGGGCATAGAGACTATGTAGCAAGCATTATGTTAAGTTCCCCTTAAGGAATGTACGCGACTATCAATAGTTTTTTTGTTTTTTTCTTAACAAAACTTAAATTCAATCTTATAATAATAAGCTTTAGGAAGTATTGTGATTTAAAACCAAAATTCAATAAAAATAAATACTTAAAAAACCCTGGATGTATAGTGTAATTTTATATTCATCTGCTTTTACCACAGACATCACAGTCAGGTAAACATCAGATACTTTTTCTACAATTCCTTGGAGTCATGAGAAACTTGAAACATTTTTAGGTTAATTCTAGTAATTTGGATTTCAGTAAGTAGCTGAAATCTCTGTCGTAACTTGGGGGCTCTGATTTTGGAAAATCTCATGCCACTTTGGTATTTGAGAATTAGAAGTTTTTATAATTCTGGTCTTGCTTTGTCCCTGTTAAATTTCTCATTCTAATTTGTTTTGCTGACTTCATTTCTCAGCTTCTTAAAAACTTTGTGACAGATTGCTTGTTGTCTATCCATATCCACCCTTACATTTCTCCATAGTAACAGTTATAGCTGGCCACATAGTTGACCAAATTAAACACTGTGTTTTTAGCTTCCCATGCATTTGCGTGTGGACATCTGACTGAGTTTGGATCAGCAGAAATGAGCAGAAGTCTTTGAGCCATCATGCCTTTTCCTTAAAACGAATAAGCCTGAGCGTCTTAATTCCTTTCTCTCTTCTTTCTGGCTGGCAGGTGATATAAAAAGGAGTAGCTTGTTTGTACCCAGAGATAGAAGTCACATATTGAGGATGATGGTACCACTGTACTATGTCTGGTCAACTTACTGCTGTACTCTAACATAAGAAAGTAAAACTTATATTTAATTGAAGTGTCTAGTATTTCACCTCTGTTTAAAGCAGCCTAACCAATATCCTAATACATGTACAAAATATTTAACTACAACATTATTTCAGTATTTGTGTAGAACCTCATGTGCGTACATTCTGGACATACTTGGGATCTGAGGTACATGATGGACATTATTTCTTGCTCTTAGTCTGAAGACGGTAAACTTAATCAACTGATAGTGCCAGCCCTATAGTAACTGTCATTTAGGATAGCTTCTTTGTGTTTTACAATCCCCCCTTCTTTTGATAAACACTCATGGTGCCTCTGGCAGTCACATCTGTGATAATGTGACCCACCCCCAAGTTACAACAGTAAGAGCCAGCAGAGAACTCCTGCCATGGGCTCCTTCAGTCTCTTTCCTGGTGATATGAATTTTTGAATAGAGTACCTGAAACAAGCCGGTGTTGAAACTTGGTTTGTACAGTATTTTCTTGGATTGGTGAGCTACCTCTGTCATCTACCACGAAATTCCTTGGTTTCAGTGACTTGCAACCTAATAAAAATCAACATTTTCTAGATCTAATTCTATGCTTTGTGGTGCTTAGGATATCCTATATCTTTGCATGATGCGTATTTTCTGTAACAGTGGCGATTTACCTCTAACGTATTCTCAGATTTCATTTCCAAAGAGAAAAAGTTCGTCCAAACAAGTATCCAGTTATGTTTGCATTCTGCTGCATTTCTTCATCATAAAGAGAATTGTTGCTGTTGTTAACTGTTTTTATTTTGTCCTCCTTCACTCCCCCTTAAGGGTCTTTTGTTTTATCCATCTTGCAGAGTTTTAAAGTTTCACTGAAAAATATTATGAAAGAATAGATATTTTCAACTTTCAGAATAATAGTTTCATGACATCAAATATAATATATTTTCAATGTAAGGCTATAAATTACTTATACAAGTGAACACATGTAAAGGAATAGAAATAAATATATTTACCTTATGTGGGTAAAGTTTTTTTAAAAAAAGAAACAAAATACTTGGCATATAAATGGGACTAGTTTAAATATTGTTCTTATAAGAAAAGATGGTGAAAATATTTTGTGACTTCATATATAAATTTTCTTTCAATTATGGGATCACCTAAGTTTTGACCATTGTTATAAGAGCAATGTATATGAAGAGTGTGATGTGAAGAAAGTATTCCAAAGCCATAATCAGTAATGACCAACACTAGCAACGGATACTTCATGCTATCTTGGATAAGAACAGGGCTTTCTTTTTTGTCTAATGTTTCACATAAAAATGGGTTAATTTTTCAATTAGCTGCTACTTTAATTTTAGTTTGGAATGTTTATCAATCCTTTATTTCTGTGTGTGTGGTATGGGAATTGAGGACAGCAAAATAGCAGTAAATGTGTATACTTTTATTCCATGGTATTGGTGGTATAGATGATCAGAGTAATCACTATATTTGAATTGTACACTATACTTCTGGGTTCTTATTTTGTATGGTATTAAAAATATAACTCCTAGGCTAGTGTTGTAGTTTACATGTCTTATTTCATCTAATCCTGACAATTCTTAAAACTTTTTATTTTATTTTATTTTTGGCTGTGTTGGGTCATTGTTGCTGTGCGAAGGCTTTCTCTAGCTGTGGCGTGCAGGCTTCTCATTGTGCTGGCTTCTCATGTTGCAGAGCGTGGGCTCTAGGCGTGCGGGCTTCAGTAGTTGTGGCTTGCAGGCTCAGTAGTTGTAGCTCGTGGGCGCTAGGGCGCAGGCTCAGTAGTTGTGGCACACAGGCTGAGTTGCTCCGTGGCATGTGGGATCTTCCTGGACCAGGGCTCGAACCCGTGTCCCCTGCCTTGGCAGGTGGATTCTTAACCACTGCGCCACCAGGGAAGCCCTAATCCCGACAATTCTTAAGTGACATTATAATTATTTTAAAGCAAAGAAAACTTCTCTAATAAAAAAGGGAGCTAGAATTTAGAAGGTTTAAATTTATACCTTAATCAGAACTACACAGTTAGGAAATGGCTGAATCAGAATTTAAACACACATTTTTCTTGCTCTAGAGACTGTGACCTAGTGTCAAGTAACAGCCCACAGAATTTTATCTGGAGTGCTGTATTTTGTTGTCTTCCATATTCAGGTCAGAAAAACAATTACTGTCTATTATTTGCCTTTTTTAAAATTCAAGGCACAGTAAAATACCTGCTACTTTATCGGCTCAACAAATATGTGTTAAATGAATCTATGCATGTAAATCTGTGCACAGATGAATGTACTTGTGCTTAAATCAGAATAGATTATTCTTTTCAGATTATGGAAATATTTCTTATAGTGTTAAACATTTTGTAATATTTTAAAAGTGATATCTGTTAAACCCACTTATCTTCATTTAAGATATTTCTGCTACAGAAAGTGTAATAAGATTTGCCAAACTTACTGTTATTTATTTATTATTATTTTTAATTGAAGTATAGTTGATTTGCAACTCACTATAAAACTAACATTTGTCATCTAGATTCTGAGAGCTAAAAAGACTGCAAAATACTCAACTCTTCCTATGCAAATTCTATGGGGTATAAGTATGGGTTGTGATTGTTAAATTTCTATAAACTACACAGAATAAAAACATGTTAGAAGCTCAATACAGGGGTCAATTCAAAATTATTACATGATGTTGGTACAGATAATATGCTTTCTTTTATATAATAAAACACATTTGCCATTACTGTAGTAAAAGAAAGTGAAGAAATATTGTGAAGAATATTTTATATTTAGGAAAACCATATGCTCTTGCAAAATGTTCAGGTGATTTAGATAAGCAGTCTAAACTTATGAAGTTGTATATGTTTTTTAATGATTTAAAAGCATCTCTTAGGAGGAACTATCTTTCTCAAATTGAGTTTACTGGCTGCCAAGCTTGTCAACTGCTTGGGATTATAAAAAATGTATTTATATGTTGCACTAGGTAAATATATAGGGTTTGTATATTAGTTACATAAGTGCTATTAAAATGTCACCAAAGTGCCCCTTACTAGAATATTTTAATAAATACTTAGCAAATGATTCCACAGCCCCAGCCCTAGAGAATTATAGTACTAGAGGTAGTTATATGTATGTTCTGGCCACTTCTCAAGTTGCTACTATCACAATTGGTGCTTTGATTACGGCCTCACTCCAGGGTTTCAGTCCTGCTCACTGTCAGTTAGGCTGGAGATAATTTGCTTTTCCTCCTGCACCAAGACTGAAATGGGCATCCTAACTATTCACCTCCGTTTCTCCAGTTCCCAGCTCTCTTAGCTCAAGTCCAGGGTTGTGACCACTCCTACTTTTTCCTGTGAGTAAAGTGAAACACACAGGGATTTTCATGTCAATCACAGTTACTTCTTACTTCTACTTATGTCTGTGTCACTTAGGGGTACAGTTCAATTTTTATCCACATCAAGATTATACTCTTGCCCTACTATAAAATCTTTGCAGGTGTAAAAAATTTTCTTCCTACTATATAGTGAATCTTTGGGAAATGATGTAGAGTTAACATAGTGTTTCAACCGAAGATGCATACTATCTCTAATGTGGAGGAGTTTTGTGTGTTCATGTTTAAAACCTTCCCCAGAAATATTTGGGACATTTTAATTGAGTTTAGATGTAGGATGACTTTCTTATCTTTCCTCTTTGCCCTTGTCCACTGTCATGGGAATTGGTCCTTTATGAACAGGCTTCAGGAAGAGAGGAGAATTTTTTTATTATCTCATAATGTCTTATTTCTGAAAGGAGTATGAGTAAAATCTCAGTCTCTTTTGAGCCTTCAGGAGTTCTAGGGACCTTTCTGGAAACGAAGGGATGATTGAAGACATTTATTCATGGAAGGGTTGATTTCTGACACTTTCCTTCATGTTCTTGCTTACACACATCTCAGATTCATTTTCCAAGTGATTTGAAATATATCCTTCCTGTCTAGAGGAATGCCTCTAAGTCCTTGTTTGATGTCTACCAAGTAGACTCAAGGGTAGAGGGACAGACTTTTCCCAACAATTCTATGAACAGTAGAATATTTTAGAGAATCAAGTTCTGTGCCTAGATCATCACTGTATTTCAAGTGTATACAAGAGTGCCTGGTTATTATTGGCCCTGAATGTTAAATTATACGATAAATGCATTAATGGAATTAGAGCTAAGAGAAGGAATTACATGATTCAGACATTTGTTGGAACCTAGTGTTATACTCCATTAAAGAGACATATGGCAAGTAGAGTCCAAAAGTCATGAGATTTGCCCCGCTGTGATTTTCTGAGCACTAGTTATAAAATCTTTTATTTGACTACCACCTAGCCCCCACCTCTTTGTTACCAGTCTCCCCTTCTGTTGATAAAGGCTTTGTTAGGTCTGATATCATTCTAGTTTTACACTGGTTCCTTGAGCAAATCTCTGTCTCTTTCATCTATTTCTTTTTTTTTTTTTTTGGTACGCGGGCCTCTCACTGTTGCAGCCTCTCCCATTGCGGAGCACAGGCTCCGGACGCGCAGGCTCAGTGGCCATGGCTCACGGGCCCAGCCGCTCCGCGGCATGTGGGATCTTCCCGGACTGGGGCACGAACCCGTGTCCCCTGCATTGGCAGGAGGACTCTCAACCACTGCACCACCAGGGAAGCCCTCTTTCATCTATTTCATCTCACTCTCTAGTTCATTTGTTTTTAAATAACCTATTTAATCTGTCATCTGTAGCTAGAGAGGCAGCATCCAATAAGAGTAAAAAGCAGATATCCTGGAGCCTAATTACTGCTGGTTCAGTTCCTGGCTCTGCCATTTACTAGCTGTTTGGAGTTTGGTAATATCTTTGTGCCTCAGTTTTCCCATAGATAAAACGAAGATAACAGTATGTAAAGCACGTTATAATTAAGAGTGTTAATGTGCATAAATCCCTAGGAATAGGGCAAAAATTGTAAGTCAATAATGTTAGCTACGTCTGTTTTGAGTTATCAGATGTCATTCATTGTAAATTGGTTTTCTAATTTAATTTCAGGGGTTTAAGAATATTGCTCTATATACTGCTTTAAAAAGTCTTAGAAATGTTAATAGTAGTGACAGTAACATTAAATATGTGTCAGGCCTTGTGTAAAGTTCTGAGCCTTGTGTATTTTGCCATTTAATCTTCAAAACCACTGTATAAGTTAGATATTGTTATTTATATTTTAGTAAAGAAACTGATGCCTATATAACTTAGTTCATGATGTATCTGAAATTTAAGCTCAGATCTGTCTTACTGAAAAAAGTACACAAGCATATTAATATATGCTTAATGTAATATTTTTATGATAAAAAGTGAATAATAATTTTTTAGGAATATTATAAAAATCATTTTCACATTGCAAGGTAGATTGGGATATAACCTTTCTTTCGAACATTAAAATTCCATTGCCATAACATAACCCATTTTATACAGAGATTTGTGTATACTATAAAAAAAGTATGCTCTATTTTCAAAATATAAGTACACAAAATAAATTGTATATAACAAGTTGGATTAAGATATGGTTCTTCTTTATCATCTGATACTATAACTATGATCAAACTCAATTGTATTAATGATCAGTCTACTGTATGTTTATGTCTCTATATTTATCTGCCTGTCTACTTATCTACTTATATCTTGGCTCTTTACTTATTATAGTTGTGTATTAGTATGATTCATAGATAATTATTAAAAAAAACTTCCTCTCATTCATAGGTTTTAGCAGTTTTGCTTTAGTAATCTGCTTATAAAATATACATAATCAACTGTGTGGGTCTAGAGAAGTTTTCTTTCCTAAAGTGTGTACTATAAATAACATCCAAATAACTCTCAGAAACTTTTTAGATTTACAAAGAACATTACCATATTGAAGAGTTTGAGAAGTGCTGCAAAAAAGAGAAACTTCTGTTTATTTTCAACACTTCTTGACCTTAAGAGTGTTTCAGAGTCTCATGATCAATAACCTATGGAACGCTTAGGGAATTTTGGTTCAGATATTTGTTACCAGGGGTTGATTGTCATCATGAATTGACTTGAATATTATTGATTGGTTAAGTACCTGAAATCAGTTAAAATAATAATTTTGAGTCTTAATGATGTAATTAAATTTTCAGTTTTATTTTTGCCCTTTGGTATATGAAAATATAATAAAGTGAGAGGTATTTGGACCAAGTAAAAAATATTACAGGGCTTCCCTGGTGGCGCAATGGTTGAGAGTCCGCCTGCCGATGCAGGGGATGCAGGTTCGTGCCCCAGTCCGGGAAGATCCCACATGCCGCGGAGCGGCTGGGCCCATGAGCCATGGCCACTGAGCCTGTGCGTCCGGAGCCTGTGCTCCGCAACAGGAGAGGCCACAGCAGTGAGAGGCCCATGTACCATAAAAAAAAAAAAAAAAAAGTTACAGAAGGTTAATAGTTCTCCGAGTATAAAACTACAGATCATTAAAGTACAGGTGAAAGCTATGTTAATGTAACAGCATAAATTATTGATATTTTGTCTACTCCAAAAACAGTCACTGTGTTACAAATTTATAAAAAGCATAGAAGCATTTTAAGGTAAAATCAGTGTTTTCTTGAAGCTAAGTTTATGAAAGATATTATGTATGAAAGAGATCTTAGAACTGTCAGTTTTGGTAGATCTGTCACAAGTACTGATTTTCTTTTATTTCAGAGATAATTCGTAAATTCACCAGAAAAAATTTTTTTAACATCTTTATTGGAGTATAATTGCTTTACAATATTGTGTTAGTTGCTGCTATATAACAGAGTGAATCAGCTGTATGTAGACATATATCTCCATATCTCCTCCCTCTTGCATCTCCCTCCCTCCCACCCTCCCTATCCCACCCTTCTAGGTGGACACAGAGCACCCTGCTAATCTCCCTGGGCTATGTGGCTGCTTCCCACTAGCTAGCTATTTTACATTTGGTAGTATATATGTGTCCTTGCCACTCTCTCACTTTGTCCCTGCTTACCCTTCCCTCTCCCCGTGTCCTCAAATCCATTCTCTACGTCTGTGTCTTTATTCCTGTCTTGCCCCTAGGTTCTTCAGAACCATTTGTTTTTTAGATTCCATATATATGTGTTAGCATATGGTATTTGTTTTTTTCTTTCTGACTTACTTCACTCTGTATGACAGTCTCTAGATCCATCTACCTCATTACAAATAACTCAATTTCATTTCATTTTATGGCTGAGTAGTATTCCATTGTATATATGTGCCATATCTTTATCCATTCATCTGTCAGTAGACACTTAGGTTGCTTGCATGTACTGTCTATTGTAAATAGAGCTGCAATGAACATTGTGGTACATGACTCTTTTTGAATTATGGTTTTCTCAAGGTATATGCCCAGTAGTGGGATTGCTGGGTTGTATGGTAGTTCTGTTTTTAGTTTTTAAGGAGCCTCCATATTGTTTTCCATAGTGGCTGTACCAATTTACATTCCCAACAACAGTGCAAGAGTGTTCGCTTTTCTCCACACCCTCTTCAGCATTTATTGTTTGTAGATTTTTTGATGATGGCCATTCTGACCAGTGTGAGGTGATACCTCATTGTAGTTTTGATTTGCATTTCTCTAATGACTAGTGATGTTGAGCATCCTTTCATGTGTTTGTTGGCAATCTGTATATCTTTGGAGAAATGTCTATTTAGGTCTTCTGCCCATCTTTGGATTGGGTTGTTTGTTTTTTTGATATTGAGCTGCATGAGCTGCTTGTATATTTTGGAGATTAATCCTTTGTCAGTTGCTTCATTTGCAAATATTTTCTCCCATTCTGAGGGTTGTCTTTTCATTTGTTTATGATTTCCTTTGCTGTGCAAAAGCTTTTAAGTTTCATTACATCCCATTTGCTTATTTTCGTTTTTATTTCCAATTCTCTAGAAGGTGGGTCAAAAAGGATCTTGCTGTGATTTATGTCATGGAGTGTTCTGCGTATGTTTTCCTCTAAGAGTTTTATAGTGTCTGGCCTTACATTTAGGTCTTTAATCCATTTTGAAATTATTTTTGTGTATGGTATTAGGGAGTGTTCTAATTTCATTCTTTTACATGTAGCTGTCCAGTTTTCCCAGCACCACTTATTGAAGAGGCTGCCTTTTCTCCATTGTATATTCTTGCCTCCTTTGTTGTAAATTAGGTGACCATATGTGCATGGGTTTACCTCTGGGCATGCTATCCTGTACTATTGATCTATATTTCTGATTTTGTGCCAGTACCATACTGTCATGATTACTGTAGCTTTGTAGTATAGTTTGAAGTTGGGGAGCCTGGTTCCTCCAACTCTGTTTTTCTTTCTCAAGATTGCTTTGGCTGTTGGGGTCTTTTGTGTTTCCATACAAATTATAAAATTTTTTTGTTCTAATTCTGTGAGGAATGCCATTGATAATTTGATAGAGATTGCATTGAATCTGTAGATTGCTTTGGGTAGTATAGTCATTTTCAAATGTTGATTCTTCCAATCCAAGAACATGGCATATCTCTCCATCTGTTTGTACCATCTTTGATTTGTTTCATCAGTGTCTTATAGTTTTCTGTATACAGGTTTTTGTCTCCTTAGGTAGATTTGTTTTTAGATATTTTATTCTTTTCATTGCAGTGGTAAATGGGAATGTTTCCTTAATTTCTCTTTCAGATTTTTCATCATTAGTGTATAGGAATGCAAGAGATTTCTGTGCATTAATTTTGTATCCTGCTAGTTTACCAAGTTCATTGATTAGCTCTAATAGTTTTCTGGTAGCCTCTTTAGGATTCTCTATGTATAGTATCATGTCATCTGCAAGCAGTGGCAGTGTTACTTCTTCTTTACCAATTTGTATTCCTTTTATTTCTTTTTCATCTCTGATTGCTGTGGCTAAAACTTCCAAAGCTATGTTGAATAAAAGTGGTGAGAGTGGGCAACCTTGTCTTGTTCCTGATCTTAGTGGAAATGGTTTCAGTTTTTCACCATTGAGAATGATATTGGCTGTGGGTGTGCCATATAGGGCCTTTATTATATTGAGGTAAGTTCCCTCTATGCCTTTCTGGAGGGTTGTTATCATAATGGGTGTTGAATTTGTCAAAAGCTTTCTCTGCATCTATTGAGATGATCATATGTTTTTTTCTCCTTCCAATTGTTAATATGGTTTATTACATTGATTTATTTGTGTATATTGAAGAATCCTTGCATTCTGGGGATAAACCACACTTGATCATGGTGTATGATCCTTTAAATGTGCTGTTGGATTCTGTTTGCTAATATTTTGTTGAGGATTTTTGCATCTATGTTTATCAGTGATATTGGCCTGTAGTTTTCTTTTTTTGTGACATCTTTGTCTGGTTTTGGTATAAGGGTGATGGTGAATCAGTTTGGGAACCTTGTAGAATCAGTTTGGGGGTGTTCCTTCCTGTGCTATATTTTGGAAGAGTTTGAGAAGGATAGGTGTTAGCTCTTCTCTAAATGTTTGATAGAATTTGCCAGTGAAGCCATCTGGTCCTGAGCTTTTGTTTGTTGGAAGATTTTTAATCACAGTTTCAAGTTTAGTGCTTGTTATTGGTCTGTTTATATTTTCTATTTCTTCCTGGTCTAGTTTCAGGAGGTTGTGCTTTTCTAAGAATTTGTCCATATCTTCCAGGTTGTCCATTTTATTGGCATAAAGTTACTTGTAGTACTCTCTCATGATCCTTTGAATTTCTGTAGTGTCAGTTGTTACTTCTCCTTTTTCATTTCTAATTCTATTGATTTCCTTTTTCTCTCTTTTTTTCTTGATGAGTCTAATGGTTTATCAATTTTGTTTATCTTCTCAAAGAACCAGCTATTAGTTTTATTGATCTTTGCTATTGTTTCCTTCATTTCTTTGTCATTTATTTTTGATCTGATCTTTATGATTTCTTTGTTTCTGCTTATTTTGGGGTTTTTTGTTCTTCTTTCTCTAATTGCTTTAGGTGTAAGGTTAGGTTGTTTATTTGAGATGTTTCTTGCTTCTTGAGGTAGGATTGTATTTCTATAAACGTCCCTCTTAGAACTGCTTTTGCTGCTTTCCATAGGTTTTGGGTCATTGTGTTTTCATTGTCATTTGTTTCTAGGTATTTTTTGATTACCTCTTTGATTTCTTCAGTGATCTCTTGGTTATTTAGTAGTGTGTTTTTTAGCCTCCATGTGTTTCTATTTTTTACAGATTTTTTTCCTGTAATTGATATCTAGTCTCATACTGTTGTGGTTGGAAAAGATGCTTGATATGATTTCAATTTTCTGAAATTTTCTAAGGCTTGATTTGTGACCCAAGATGTGATCTATCCTGGAGAATGTTCCATGTGCATTTGAGAAGGAAGTGTATTCTGCCATCCTTGGGTGGAATGTTCTATAAATATCAATTAAATTTTTCTGGTCCATTGTGTCATTTAAAGCTTGTGCTTCCTTATTTATTTTCTGTTTGGATGATCTGTCCATTGGCATAAGTGGGGTGTTAAAGTTCCCTACTATTATTGTGTTACTGTCGATTTCCCCTTTTATGGCTGTTAGCATTTGCCTTATGTATTGAGGTGCTCCTGTGTTGGGTGCATAAATATTTACAATTGTTATATCTTCTTGGATTGATCCCTTGATCATTATGTAGTGTCCTTCTTTGTCTCTTGTAATGGTCTTTATTTTAGTCTATTTTGTCTAATATGAGAATTGCTACTCCATCTTTCTTTTGATTTCCATTTGCATGGAATATCTTTTTCCATCCTCTCACTTTCAGTCTGTATGTGTCCCAAGGTCTGAAGCCACTTCTCTTGTAGACAGCATATATAGGGGTCTTGTAGACAGCATATATAGGGGTCTTGTTTGTGTATCCACTCAGCCAGTCTATGTCTTTTAGTTGGAGCATTTAATCCATTTACATTTAAGGTAGTTATGGATGTATATTATCCTGTTACCACTTTCTTAAGTGTTTTTGGTTTGTTATTGTAAGTCTTTTCCTTCTCTTGTGTTTCCTGCCTAGAAAAGTTCCTTTAGCATTTGTTGTAAAGCTGGTTTGGTCGTGCTGAATCTCTTAGCTTTTGCTTGTTAGTAAAGGTTTTAATTTCTTCATCGAATCTGAATGAGATCTTTGCTGGGTAGAGTAATCTTGGTTATAGGTTTTTGCCTTTCATCACTTTAAATATATCCTGCCAGTCCCTTCTGGCTTGCAGAGTTTCTGCTGAAAGATCAGTTGTTAACCTTATGGGTATTCCCTTGTATGTTATTTGTTGCTTTTAGTATTTTTTCTTTGTATTTAATTTTTGATAGCTTGATTAATATGTGGATTTGATTGACTATTTCCTTTCCCAGGTTAGGGAAGTTTTCAACTATAGTCTCTTCAAATATTTTCTCAGTCCCTTTTTTTTTCTCTTCCTCTTCTGGGACCCCTGTAATTCAAATTTTGGTGCATTTAATGTGGTCCCAGAGGTCTCCAAGGCTGTCCTCAATTCTTTTCATTCTTTTTCATTCTAATCTTGGCAAAAGATGTTCCACAATTGCTCTAAAAAATAATACCAGTGACTTTGGGAAAAATACATCAACTAGGAAATTATATGTTGCCATATGGGCATATGCTTTCCTACCTGGAATCTCTGGTGGTGGTAGATGTCTGGACTAATTGAGTGTACTGAGTATCCTAGATGCGAAATATTTTCTCAGTTCCAGATAATTGACAAACAAAAATATAACAACACATTTTGTGGTATTCAATATTTTCTTTTTAAAATTTTAGATTGTATTAGAGAATTAAATAAGTTTCCTGTGATTTAACTTATTAGAGTACATATTTTTTTCTTATTGGAAAAGGTAATATTTGTCTCTTGTAGAAATTATAAAAAATAAGTAGATCTAACTCATAATCATACCACCCAATATTAAACCGTGGTTGAATTTTAGCAAACATCTTTGTCTATTTATCTCTTCATCAGGTTGAGTTGGAATGATATCAGATTGTTTTATGATACTCTTTTGCAAGAATAAAGCAGGAGGGCCCAAGTTTCCTCTTGGTCACCTAGGAGTGTCTTGAGTTTCTTCTTGGTCTGACCACCCATGCTACATACAGATTTCCTAAGGAAAACAATTATTTGTTATTTAATGAAGTATTTATCAAGAATCTAGTATGTACAGAAACTCTGTCAGAAAAGTTGGGTATAGATCAATGATCAAAAAGTCTCTGCTGGGCTGCCCTGGTGGTGCAACGGTTGAGAGTCTGCCTGCCGATGCAGGGGACACGGGTTCGTGCCCTGGTTTGGGAAGATCCCACATGCCGTGGAGCGGCTGGGCCCGTGAGCCATGGCCGCTGAGCCTGCACGTCCGGAGCCTGTGCTCCACAACGGGAGAGGCCACAACAGTGAGAGGCCCGCATACCGCAAAAAAAAAAAAAAAAAAAAGTCTCTGCTTTTGTGGAACGTACATTATAGTGGAAAAAGATATACAATGAACCAATAACTACATTCATAAGGAAATAATTAGGAAATCAAATGGAAGTCAAATTAATGTTTTATTATCATCCAGTGTTTTGATGTCAAGCAACAACATGAAACTCTTTAAAATGAGCTGAACTATTGGAAGACTATGCTATCTCTAAACAGTTGGTCCTAAAAATTCCTCTTTGTAGATAATAGAGCAGTGCAACGATAGTATTTACTGAGCAATTACAATATGTTAGTATTTTAAGCACTTTACATGGGTTTAATTCTCACTATAATTCAGTTAGGAAGGTAAAATAGAGAAGTTAGGTTGTTTGATTTCAAATTTCCTGCTTTCACCCACTATGTATTAGATCTCTCTGGATAATGTACTGTGTTGGGTAATAATGTTCAGAAGGTGAGAAGTTGTATTGGAAGAAAAAACTGCATCAATCTTAATTAATAGGAATGTAAAGAATACTATTAAAGGTTAAATATAATAAAGCCTAATGGAAAGAGAATGATTTGGTCAACGAGATTGTCCTACTAAATGAGATTCCAAAGTGAGAGTCTATATTATTTCAGTATGTTCATGATCATTACAGTGGAGTCAGTGATCTAAGTAAATTTGGAAATCAAAGAGTTAGGATGAACATTTTAGCAAAGATTGAGCTGCAGTGTGTCTTCTCAGTTACCCCAGCAATGACCTGCCTTAAGTCAATGATGGGGAGGACTGTAGTAAGATGGAATTATAAAGAGTTGTACACTTTTGGGCTTAATCTTTTAAATTCTTGGTAGTTCCAAACATAGAATAGCTTTAAAATCTTTTCTCTCTAAGGATTGAATAGTATATTTCTTAAATTTCAAGTTTAACAGATTTAGATTGTGAATACTTAACTTTTGTTGGAATGAAGGAAATTGACTTAGATAGCAATGTATATAGGATTTTATTCTCATAGTTTTTACTTCCTTTTGGAAATAGAAGTATTGGTATACTAATTGGGCTTCAGCTGATCAGCATATTTTAATTGAACACGTATAATTCAGAGTTAACAATGGTCTGCTCAACACAGTCCAATAAATAAGTGTCTAGATATGTCATGTGCCCACATATATTTCTGCTAAGTTAGCTAATACAGATTAGGGCTCCACTCATCTGAGTGGATTTTGGAAGATAATGAACCAATGAGTGGAGATCCCATGATTCTAATGCAACAACATTTGGGGAAGAGTACCAGAGTGTAATTACTGTAATGGGGGAAGGGGGCGATGTGCTATCAAATAGAAGGCACTATAAAAATTCAGTTCTCTGATCTTATACTGGACTATTATTGTTGGCAGTTGTTTATCCAGTGAGAATTCAGCACTGAGACTGCTCCCTATTTCTTTGGCTTTCTATCTGGTTGAAAGACTAGGTCGTTAAAGTTGAGCCTAAGGAGATATTATCTCCACGGAATTTTCTCCTTCCTTGGGAGAAGAATGCTCAACTAGATAAATCTGGAGCCAACTAGAGATGAGAGACTGTGTTCTTAGAGTCATATCTAAAACTTTTACAGAGAGAGTCCACAGAAAAATAGGTCTCTCTTGTATTGTGTTTTAAGGGCTTAATGATGTTGAAAAATATGTGCAAATTTTAACAGGTGTATAGAAATCACCGATTGACTAAGAAGTTATCTAACACAGATGAAATGAATGATGTAGCATGGATTTTTAAGACCTTGAAATGACTTTAATTTATTTACACTTTATCTGACTCCAAAATGAATTTAGTATACCTGTAATATTGTGATTTATAATAATAAATATATATTTGGTCTTTGTCCCCTTTTCTGGCACAAAGGTCCTATACCCTTGGAATTTCATAAGTAATGAGACTGACAAAGATGTCTTTTATGTAAATGAGGTGGCTTTTGGACCCAACCTAAGGATGGGGGCTGGTTGCCAGGAGAATCAACCATGTGATTAGAGAGCACTTTGAGCTCCCCCCCATTTGTGGGGAGGGGAGAGGGACTGGAGATTGAATCTATCACCAATGGCTCATGATTTAATCAGATGTCCCTATGTAATGAAGCCCCCATAAAAACCCAAAAGGAGAGGCTTTGGAGAGCTTTCAGGTTGGTCAACACGTGGAGATGCTGGGAGAGTGGCTCACTAGGAGAGGGCATGGACGCTCCAAGCCCTTTACTTACATCTTGCCCTATGCATTTCTTCCATCTGCCTATTTCTGAATTATAACCTTTTATAATAAACTAGTAATCTAGTAAGTAAAATGCTTCTCTAAGTTCTGGGAGCCATTTTAACAAATTAATCAAGCCAAGGAGAGGATCCTTATAACCTCCAATCTATAGCCAGTAGGTCAGAAACACAGGTGACAAACAGGATTTGGCATTGGCATCTCTGTTGTGTTTGTGAGTGAGCAGTCTTGCAAGACTGAGCCCTTATCCTGTGAGATCGGACACCATCTCCAGGTAGATAGTGTCACAACTGAGTTGATTTGTAGAATATCCAGCTTACTTGGTGTCAGAGAACTTCTTGATGTGAGGGGAAACCCCCTCCAAACACTAGAAATGGTTGCAGAACCATTAGTACCCTAATTATATTTAGTTCTTGGAATATTTCACCAAGAAAGAAAACACACACATCTGTACACACAGGCTCACACACACAAAGGCCAATATAATGAGAACAGAGTCTAGAATTTGAAAAAAGTAAAATATTTTGAATATTATTTGTGCAATCCCTCTCACCCTAATTTTAAAATTGTGAAAAATGAGTCTTAAAGAGATTAACAGGTAGGGATTACCCAGGGCTGTTTTCCTGATCCCAGTCCATTGCTCTTTCTCCACAATAGGTGCTTATTTCATGTGGTATTTTCCTTCTCAATTCCTATCTGAACCACATGTGCTGCTTTTATGTTGTTTTCTCTACTTCCCCTTTATCCATATTCCTTTGTTTCTTTTATTGACAATGCTACATTCTTCAGAAAGAAAAGCCAGGATATTCTAGCAGTTCTTGGGCCACTGCACTCAGGCTAAATAGATGTAAGGAAAAAGAAAACCATTTCCATAATCATCTCTGGAGAGTAGAGATGATGATGGTTAAATCTGTATAAATGACAGCTACAATTCTACTTCATCTCTTCTATTTCTTGCAGCTGTTATAAACCTGTGTATGGATATGTTAGTAAGTCTTCCTCTTCCAGGTAAAGTTTTGTAAGGATATTAATGTAAGAGTCTGGCTTTAGGTAATTAATGTTATTTATAAGATAAATTGATTTTATAAATGGAAGAATACCAAAGCATTCTGTTGTTATTTTCAACTTCATTCATTTATTCATAATGCTGAAATTCATTACATTACACTGATTACCATAAATCATTAGTTACTCCCTTTCCTACTGTTTCCTTAACTGTGCTTTTTCATTTTTTGACTCATTTATTTACACAACTATACCCGTATTCAAGGTTAGTTTTCCAGACTGATAACATTGTGTTTCATTGCAAGAGCTTTTTCACTCCAAGATAATTTTAAACAGTACTGCTCTCTGTAGCTTGATTCATCTAAACAAGATATGCTGCTGTGATGGAGATAGTCAATTATCTTTTCAGAAATTTAATCGCACTTCTCAAAGATTATATAGAAAGCCTCCTGAATCTAGTATGAAGACCTAAGCATTTCTTATACTTTGGCAACTTCAGAATGAATGATGTAGTCATGTTCGATATTCAACTATGTGACAGTAGAACAGCTATGTCTAGGATTTGAATACATTTAAAGCAACTTAAAGCCTATGGGTATGTAAGTTTTATGCCATTACTATATAGTGCAAATACTGAAGTAAATTTTGCAGAAACATTTAAGCTGAGAAAAGACTTAATAATCACGTGGTTGAATGACTTCCAATCATTTTCTAACTTAGACACCCACTAAGGAATTGGGTATCCAATTTCTTTATGACCTTTTGTCACCTATGGACACCAAGACATTGAATGTACTTTAGGGGTTACCTAATGCAAAAATACTCTTTATATATATTAGAGGGAACCAATCACCTGCTGTTTGAAAAAAGATTCAGTAACAAGAACTCTCTTTCTCAATGTGGTCTATTCCATTCTTCTAGTTGGTGGAAAGTTCTTCAATCTTTATCTCATTTCTTCATGAGTTCAAGTTAAGTGTAGGCCAGATAATTCATTTGGTTGAAAGAGATAAAAAGCTCTATTTATTTAAAAATATTAGATTTAGTGAAAACTTTTGTCGTTAGATTGAGTGAAAGCTGAAATGCAACATTTTACATAAACATCCTAATGGCTATAAAGGTCAATTGTCTTATAATTTCTTAAACTTTTAAAATATTTGTCATGCTTATGCATGTCCACACCCAGTTAGAAGTAAGCTTTGTTAAGATGAAATTCAGTTGTTAATGGGGGTTAGTGGAAATAAAATACCTCCATTATCAAATTAGTTTGGGAAACACACATACACTTGCTGATGTATCCTATAACCAATGATTCATAAGACACATTAGCATATAAAATACTTTGAGAATTTATGTGGACCTGAAGCCTATTTAAATTTGTCTAACTTAAGTTTCCAAACACTTTTAAGGATATGAATAATTATTAGCAGCTGGATGGGCACTCACTGTAATTTGGGAAATGCTGATTACTTGGTTATTGGTTTGCCCACTCTAGGCACCAGTGTCTTGACTTCAGTTGTCAGATGGACTAGTTCAGATCTCTTCTAAACGTAACATGGGAAGAGATTGCTTAAAAGGGAAATTCATAAAGATTTAAAAAAATCAGTTGAGAAAGATTGATTCTGCATGGTAGATGGAGAAAAATGTATAATTCTCTATTTTGTAAATGAACTTGAGATGCATTAATGATGTTGCATGGATTGATAGCTAATTCCTTTTCATTGTTAAATTGTAGTGTACTGTATGGATATACTAGGTTTGTTTCAATAAATTGACCTGTTGAAGGACATCTTGCTTGCTTGGTGATGATGAATAAAGCTGCATTCACATGCAGGTTTTGGTGTGGATGTAAGTTTTCAAATTAGTTAATACCTAGGAGTACAATTGCTAGATCATATAATAAGATTATGTTTAGGTGTATAAGCATTGCCAAACTGTCTTCCAAAGTGGCTGTACCATTTACATTCTCACCAGCAATGAATGACAGTTCCTATTACTTCAAGTTCTCACCAGCAATTGATCTTGTCGGTTTTGGGGTTTTAGCCATTGTAATAGATGTGTAGTGGTCTGTCATTTTTGTTTTAATTTAAATTTCTCTAATGATAAATGATGTTGAGCATCTTTTCATATGTGTATTTGTCACTTGTACAGTTTCTGTGATGAAGTGTCTATTCAGATCTTTTGCCCAGTTTTTAATTGGGTTGTTTTCTTATTGTTGATTTTAAAGTTTCCTTGTATATTTTGGATACAATTACTTTTTCAGATACGTGGTTTGAAAATATTTCTCCCAGTCTGTGGCTTGTCTTTAGATTCTTTTAATAGTGTCTTACACTGAGCAAGCATTTTTAATTTTAATAAAGTCCAACTGAGACAATTTTTTCTTCCATAGATTATGATTTTTGTGTTGTATCTATAAACTCATAACCAAACAGACTGCTACACAGATTTTCTCCTATATATTCTCCTTGAAGTTTTATAGATTTGCATTTAACATTTAGGTAAATGATTCACTTTAACTTTTGTGTAAGGTATGAGGTTCATATTTTTCCATATTGACTGCCATTTTTCCCAATGTCTTTTTTTGAAAAGACTGTTGCTTTTTCTGTATGTATTTTATACTTCAATAAATTTCTTAAAAGCAGTTGAAGCCATAAGCAGAAGTTAATTAATTTAATATTTCCAAATTTTTATTTAATAAAGTGCATCACAAACATCATGGAAAAAATTAATAGGTAGATTATGGAAAGAAGATATCTATATCATTTAAAACTGGCAAGGAATTAATATCTGTAACATAAATGGAATTCTTAAAATTAGAAAATAGAGGGCTGCAACCCCCAAACTGTGAAAAGTTATATGAAGAAATTTATGGAAGTGAAATATCAAAATATTAAATATAATAAAGGAAGTGATAGTTAAAATAGCCACTTACTAAGCCTGAAAAAGTCAGAAATCTGGATAATGCCAAATGTATGGGGGTACAGCATTACAAATATTCCCAGGTCCTGCAAGCTGCATCACATTCTGGAACACACTCTGGCAACTATCAAGTAACACTGAATGTGTGTATTTCCTAGCTAGACTTAACAATTCTACTCCTGCGTATTATTCAATACTATTATTCAGTAGTACCATAAAGGGGCCCTTGTGAGGATGTTCGCTGTGCTATTATTTGTACTTTCAGTAAGTTAAAAGGCAATCTGTGGGGGGGGGATGTACTGATTTCAAACCTTAGAGTATTATGCAGAGATTTGAAACCGCCAATTATGTGTTATTTACTTGTACACAAAGCCAGACACATATATATATATATATATATATAAGTTCAAGTTTATGCTCAAAATACAACATACATTTTGCAAAAACACGTAAGTCAAAAGATATACATAATACTAGTAGAGTAGTTGCCTAGGAAAAGGAAGAGGGGACTGAGAGGGGGTATGAAAATAAAAGGTGAAATTAAGTAATTAATTAATTTAAAAGGACAGGGAGGGAAGGTAGAAAAAAAATGAGATTCTCCAAAAATAAATATATGTGTTTGCATGTAAATGTTTATGGAGTTACAGAATCCTTGTGTTGTTAATGCCAAACACAAGACTCTTCAGAACTTTAGATCAGTTTTATGCTTTTGGATGTTCAACATAATGGAGATTGGGAACGTGGGGGATGCAAACACAAATACAATGGGAAAGGAACCCTGCCCTTTTGTCCCAGTAGCCTTTTCACTTTAGGAGTGGGGCACATACCTTTTGTATTGAGCCAAGATCTTTTTTTCAGAATATTTTTCAAAGCTATACTTAGCCTTTAAGCTGAAACCTGTTTGCTCTTGGATGTTTTAACTCTTTCAATTCCATATCATTCAATATCTATAACAAGATTTCGTTATCATTTTAACTTAGCAGTTCATTTTTTTATGTTTGAAGAAATGTTTTAACACACTCTAGGTCTGCAGTAGAAAGAGAATAGGCTTTTTAGCCAGATTTGAGTCCAAATTTCAGCACCCTCAATTACTAACTTCATGAGAAAAATAATACTACTTAAACCTTTCCCACCATGTTTCATTATATGTCAAATCAGGATGACAGTGGTGTGGAAATGATGAGAAGGCACATGTTTAGAGTGCCAACCTCAATGAACGTTAATTCTCTCCCTTTATTTCTTATATTTAGTGCATTCTCATAGAGTGGTGACCATTAGTTTTAAAAATTCTAAAATATCAATGTGAAATTCAACATATAATCAGTTGCTTTTCTGTACACTGAGTTATCTGAAAAAGAAATGAAGAAAACAATCTCATTTAAAATAGCATCAAAAACAATAAAATCCTTAGGAATAAATTTAACCAAAGAGGTGAAAGATCTGTACACTGAAGACTAAAAGACATTGATGAAAGAAACTGAAGACACATGAATGAAAATAAATCCTGTGTTCATGGATAGGAAGAATTAATATTGTCAAAATATCCATACTACCCGAAGTCATATATAGATTTCATGCAATCCCTATCAAGATCCCAATAGCATTTTTTACAGAATTAGAAAAGACAACCCTAAAACTTGTATGGAAACACAAAAGACACCAAATAGCCAAGGCAATCCTGAGTAAGAACATAGCTGGAAGCATCACATTTCCTGATTTCAAACTATACTACAAAACAATAGTAATCAAAACAGTGTAGTATTGGCATTCAAACAGACACATAGATGAATGGAACTGAATAGAGAGCCCAGAAGTAAACCCATGCATATATGTTCAACTAATATTTAACTAGGGAACCAAACATACTCAATGGAGAAGAGATAGTCTCCTAAATAAATGGTACTGGGAAAATTGGATATTCACATGCAAAAGAATGAAACTGGACCCCTATCTTATACCACTCACAAAAATGAATATGAGGGTTCCCTTTTCTCCACACCCTCTCCAGCATTTATTGCTTGTAGATTTTTTGATGGTGGCCATTCTGACTGATGTGAGGTGATACCTCATTGTAGTTTTGATTTGCATTTCTCTAATAATTAGTGATATTGAGCATCTTTTCATGTGTTTGTTGGCCAGCTGTATGTCTTCTTTGGAGAAATGTGTATTTAGATCTTCTGCCCATTTTTTGATTGGGTTGTTTGTTTTTGTTTTTTTTTTAAGAAGATGCTGGGGGTAGGAGTTTATTAATTAATTTATTTTTGCTGTGTTGGGTCTTTGTTTCTGTGCGAGAGCTTTCTCTAGTTGTGGCAAGCGGGGACCACTCTTCATTGCAGTGCGCGGGCCTCTCTTGCAGCCTCTCTTGTTGCGGAGCACAAGCTCTAGACGCGCAGGCTCAGTAGTTGTGGCTCACGGGCCTAGTTGCTCCGCAGCATGTGGGATCCTCCCAGACCAGGGCTGGAACCCGTGTCCCCTGCATTAGCAGGCAGATTCTCAACCACTGCGCCACCAGGGAAGGCCGGTTGTTTGTTTTTTTGATATTAAGCTGCAAGAGCTATTTGTATATTTTGGAGATTAATCCTATGTCTGTTGCTTCATTAGCAAATATTTTCTCCCACTCTGAGGATTGTCTTTTCTTTGCTGTGCAACAGCTTTTAAGTTTTATTAGGTCCAGTTTGTTTATTTTTGTTTTTATTTTCATTACTCTAGGTGGTGGGTCAAAAAAGATCATTCCTTAAAAAACTAAAAATAGAACTACCATATGACCCAGCAATCCCACTACTAGGCATATACCCAGAGAAAAACATAATTCAAAAAGACACATGCACCCCAGTGTTCATTGCAGCACTATTTACAATAGCCAGGTCATGGAAGCAACCTAAATGTCTATCAACAGAGGAATGGATAAAGAAGATGTGGTACATATATACAATGGAATATTACTCAGCCATAAAATGGAACAAAATTGGGTCATTTGTAGAGACATGGTTGGACCTAGAGACTGTCATACAGAGTGAAGTAAGTCAGAAAGAGAAAAACAGATATTGTATATTAACACATATATGTGGAATCTGAAAAAATTGGTATAGAAGATCTTATTTACAAAGCAGAAATATAGTCACAGATGTAGAGAACAAACATACGGATACCAAGGGGGAAAGGGGTGGGGTGGGAGGAATTGAGAGATTGGGATTGACATGTATACACTATTGATACTATGTATAAAATAGATAATTAATGAGAACCTACTGTATAGCACAGGGAACTCTACTCAACGCTCTGTGGTGATCTAAATGGGAAGGAAATCCAAAAAAGGGGATATATATATGCGTATTGCTGATTCACTTTGCTGTACAGTAGAAACTAACACAATATTGTAAAGCAAATATACTCCAATAAAAATTAAAAATAAAAAAAAAATTAACAGGGCTTCCCTGGTGGCGCAGTGGTTGAGAGTCCGCCTGCCGATGCAGGGGACACGGTTCGTGCCCTGGTCTGGGAAGATCCCACATACCGCGGAGCGGCTGGGACCATGAGCCCTGGCCGCTGAGCCTGCGCGTCCAGAGCCTGTGCTCTACAGCGGGAGAAGCCACAACAGCGAGAGGCCCGCGTACCGCAAAAAAAAAAAAAAAAAAAGAAATTAACAAAGACTTTAAAAAATTAATATGAAATGGATTAAATACTTTAACATATGACCTGAAACCATAAAATTCCTAGAAGAAAATATAAGGAATAATTTCCTTGACGTTGGTCTTGGTAATGATTTTGTGCTTGGATAAGACACCAAAGCACAAGCAACGAAAGCAAAAATAAACAAGTGCCATACATCAAATTGAAAAGCTTCTGTGTATCAAAAGAAACAATCAACAAAATGAAAAGGCAACTTATGAAGCACTGTATAAAAAATTATTTTCAAAATGTAGATCTGATAAGGGGTTAATATTTGAAATACATAAAGGACTCTTCAAACTCAATAGCAAAATGAACAAGCAAACAAAGAAAAAAAAAAGAAACAAATAACCCAATTAAAAAGTGGGCAAAGACCCTGAACAGACAGTTTTTTCCAAAGAAGATATTCAAATGGCCAACAGGTACATGAAAGGGTGCTCAACATCACTAATCATCAGGAAAATCCAAATCAAAAGAGCAATGAGATATAACCCCACACCTGATAAAATGGATATTAATAAGAAGACAAGAGATAACAAGTGCTGGGAAGGTTGTTAAAAAAGGGGATCCATTGTACACTGTTGGTGGGAATGTAAATTGGCACAGTCACTATGGAAAATGTTATGGAGGTTCCTCAAAAAATTAAAAAGTAGAACTACCATATGGTCCAGCAGTTCATTTGCTGGGTATGTATCCAAAGGAAATGAAATCACTATCTGGAAGAGATGCCTGCATCCCCATGCTCACTGCAGCATTATTTACAATAACCAAAACATAGAAACAACCTAAGTATTCGTCAATAGATGAATGGATAAAGAAAATGTGGCGCATATATATATATATATATATATATATATATATATATATATATATATATGTATGTAAATGTTTTCAGTATTAGAAAAGAAGGAAATCCTGTCGTTTGTGACAGGAGAGATGAACCTTGAGGGCGTTATGCTAAGTGAAATAAGTCAGGTAGAGGAAGAAAAATACTGTATGATCTCACTTTGTGGAATCTAAAAAAGCTGAGCTCAGAAACAGAGAACAGATTGGTGGTTGCCAGGGCCAGGGGGGTGAGGGGTTGTTGGGAGAAATGGTTGAAGGTGGTCAAAAGGTACAGACTTCCAGTTTTAATATGAATAATTTCTCGGGATGTAATGTGCAGAATGGTGACTATAGTTACAATTCTCTTGTATATTGAGAATTACCAACAGGATGGGTCTTAAAAGTTCTCATCACACACAAAAATTCTAACTATGTGAGATGATGGATGTGTTATTAATCTTATTGTGGTGGTTACTTTGATATATGTATGTCTATATATCTCTATCGCTATATATATATATATTTATATAAAATGTGGTACACCTTAAACTTATACAATGTCATATATCAAAAACATAAAAAATAAAGCTAGAAAAAAGATTATAGACTACTTATGTAACTATGAATAATTTAAAATATGTGGGTAAACATATATTAAATGCATTTCAAGATAAAATTATATTGTGTTACTTTGTGTACATGATTTCTATGTTAATGCATTTATGGATTTGCTCCTAGAGATTTAATTTGTTTTATGTACTAAGAAAAGTTTAAAAATCAAAGAAGAACATGTAGGCTTGTTTATCAAATGTGATTAAAAAATTAATTGGCTTGGAAAAAAATTAAGTTGTGGCTAAAATTTTACCTATTCCAAGTTATAATGTGGCAAAATTAAAATTTACATGAGTATCTTAGTGGAGAATAGCCATTAGAAAAATCTTCTTGTCATCAAAGAACACTCATCTTTTTAACATAATCTTCATTTTCTTGTTCTGAGAATGAAGGTATCATCTAAGATAGCTATAACCTTACTATTGACTAGCATCTACTAAACTAATGTTTCATACTTCAGTATTTTAAAAAAATCTTTCGTTTCTACATGTACATATATTCAATACATTTTTGCTACTGTTATGCATTAGCAGTTTTTCTCTAACATATGTATGGAAAAGGGATAAAAATAAATTATCACATTTTTGAATGTTACTTTCTAAGTAAAACTCCTAAATAATTTTCAAAACCTTTTTCCAGCTTTCAATTTGTTTATCAAATTTTAGCACAGACTGCATTTATCATTGTCATGTTTTTGGTTAAATACTTTTCATTTATTCAAATATTTTTATTAGTAGACTCCATCTTGGTAACAGTTTTAGATTTATAGAAAAATTGAGAAGATAATACAGAGAGTTCCCATCTACCCCCTCCCTCTACACATAGTTTCCTCTGTTATTAACATCTTACATTAGTATGGTACATTTGTTACAATTAATGAACCAATAATGATATATTAATATTCTTGGCTAAAATCCATAGTTTATTTTTTTCTAATGTTCTTTTTTGCTCCAGGATTCCATCTAGGTTACCAGAATACAATTAGTTGTCATGTCTTCTTAGGCTCCTCTTGGATGTGACAATTTCTCTAACTTACCTGGTTGTGGATGGCCTTGATTGTTTTGAGGAATACTAGTTAGTTGTATTGTAAGATGTCCTATTGGAACTTGTCTGATATTTTTCGCATGATTAGACAGGGGTTATGAGGTTTTGGGAGGAAGAGCACAGAGATAAGGTATAGTTTTCATCACATTTTATCGACAGTATATACTATTAACATGATTTGTCACTCTTCATGTTGACCTTTGTCCCCTGGTGGGAGTGGTGTTTGTCAGGTTTCTCCACATGAAGTTACTCTAGAAAGTTACCCTTTCTACACTACTTTTTGGAAGGAAGTCACTATGCACAGCCCACATTTAAGGAGTGGGGAGTTATGCTCATTTTCTTTTAGGGTGGAAACATATTTTTTTAAAAATTTATTTTATTGAGATATAGTTGATTTACAATGTGTTAATTTCTTCTGTACAGCAAAGTGATTCAAATATATATTCAAATATATATACACATTCTTTTTCATATTTTTTCCATTATGATTTGTCACACGTTATTGCATATAGTTCCCTATACTATACAGTATGACTTTGTTATTTATCCATTCTATATATAATAGTTTGCATCTGCTAATCCCAAACTCGCAATCCATCCTTCCCCCACTCCCTCTCCCCCCTTGGCAACCACAAGTCTGTTCTCTATGTCTGTGAGTCTGTTTCTGTTTCACAGATGAGTTCATTTGTGTCATATTTTAGATTGCACACATAAGTGATATATGATATTTGTCTTTCTCTGACTTACTTTACTTAGTATGATAATCTCTAGTTGCATCCATGTTGCTGCTAACAGCATTATTTCATTCTTTTTATGGCTGAGTAATATTCCATTGTATATATGTACCGCATCTTCTTTATCCATTCCTCTGTTGATGGACATTTAGGTTATTTCCATGTCTTGGCTTTTGTGAATAGCGCTGCTATGAACATAGGAGCGCATGTATCTTTTTGAACTATAGTTTTGTCAGGTTATATGCCCAGAAGTGGGATTGCTGGATCATATGGCAACTCTATTTTTAGTTTTTTGAAGGACCTCCGTACTGTTTTCCATAGTGGTGGCACCAATTTACTTTCCCAGCAACAGTGTAGTATGGTTCCCTTTTCTTAGGGTGGAAATATTATTTTTAAAGCACTTTTTAAAAACTTACAACACACAAGGTTTGCTCATGTGCTTCAGAAAACCATATAAATCAGGATTAAGGTAAGGTGAACAAGGGCTGAAAAGAAGAACAGTTCTTTTGTTGCTTTTAATTCAATTCTCTCTCTGCTTCGGTCTCTAGGATTGCTTCTTCCTGTGTCGACTTTCATTCACTGCCCCCACACTAATTCCCAGACCAGGTTTTCTCAATTTCAGCTGTATTGATATTTTGGGCCAGATAGTTTTTTGTTGTGGGAGAATGTCCTGTATATTGTAGGATGTTTATCAGGATACATGGCCTGCATTCACCAGATGGCAGTAGCATGTCCTATACTTTGCCCCCAGCTCTGAAAACCAAAAGTGCCTCCTGTCATTGCCATATGTTCCATGGATAGCCAAATCAACCTGGTTGAGAACCACTGCTATAGACTATCATCCATCTTCTGAATTAGTGTTTAATTCTTTCAGTTATACATTTAACACATATATTCAAATGTCAATAAATACACCAACATACTTAACCTTTTCCTAGATTATTTATACTCTCCATCTTTTTATCCTATTTTAAGCTCTCACTACCCTCTAGAAATGGAAGATTCTGCCCTATGTATGTCCCCATATCCTGCAGAAAACATATTAAAAAGATTCTTCTCGCCCTTTACAACACTTTCCAGTCAGTTTTATTTCTCCTTTATTTAAAAATTACTCCAATTGCAGATCGAATTTTCTCAGTATACTGTTACCTTTCCACATTCTAATGGCTAATTTCCAAATCACTTCAATTTATTGAGAGGTTTGGCACCTTCCTCTTTCCCTCAACCCCTGCTCACTCTAAAGGAACATCAAAAACACAGATTATGTCTAACCAAGAACCAAAACTGCAGGAACAAAATTTCTCATGTTAACTGCTTCATACCACTGCATCCATTCATTTCTTTTGTTCTGTGAAATCTCTTCCCTATATTTCTTTAAACTTGTCTCCTACATCCTCATACTTCAGTTCATAATTTCAAACTCTCTTACAAAATACTTTCAACAGAATCATTCCCAGTCTTTGTCCCTAGCCTTTATTTACTACTTTATCCATTTAATTTATCCAGTAGTATTCTGTCAGTGTAACGTTTTAAGATTAGATTTTAAAAGATTAGATTTAACTATAGTGTTGAAGTTTTCTATTGCTTCCTTTGTCTGAAAAATGAGGACTAAACACAGTTGTAGGGCCGTTCAAAGGCCTTTTGATTTGGTTCTTGTGCAACTGTGAATTTATCTTCTACATATGATCTCCATACATATTTATCTTCTACATACGATCTCTCAGCACTCTAAATTTTTTAAAATTTTTATTTATTTATTTATTTTTGCGGTACGCGGGCCTCTCACTGTTGTGGCCTCTCCTGCTGCAGAGCACAGGCTCCGACGCGCAGGCTCAGTGGCCGTGGCCCACAGGCCCAGCCGCTCCGTGGCATGTGGGATCCTCCCGGACCGGGGCACGAACCCGTGTCCCCTGCATCGGCAGGCGGACTCTCAACCACTGCGCCACCAGGGAAGCCCAGCACTCTAAATTTTTTTCCTGAGCTTCTTTCTGATATTTATTTGTGCTATAATAGTATGGTTTTGTTGCATAAAATAAAGCCTCAAACTCCAGTAACTTACAACTATAAACATTTATTTCTCACATAATTGACTTAGGCACCTCTACTCTAGACTGCAGTGTTTAAGCTCTGGGTTTTCTCTGCCGCCTTCTTTCAACCAACTTATTCTTTTCATGGACAGCATATGATAATGATTAAAAATATATGATGCCTCTTAGCATTAGCACTATTGTTTCATCCCATATTTCATTAGTCAAAGTAAGTCAAATGGTCAGGCCCAGAGCCAAGGATTGGAGAAGTACCTACTGCCTAAGATGACACCACAGCAAGTGTATAAATCAAGGAAGGGTGAAGAATTTGGAAGGACAAAGCCAGTCACTTTTATGCCTCTGTACCTTTGTATATATTCTCTCTGCCTCAGTAATCGTCTATCACTACCTTTGCAATCTGGTAAACTCCTAATCATCATACAACATGCAGTTAAATATTATCTTTGACGCTTTTCCCTTTTCAAGCAGGCAAACTAAAATTTCCCCCCTTTTTTTTGCTACCATAGTACTTCACGCATTCTCCTTCTATAGCTGTTTTATTAAATCATTAAAGTGCAGAAAGACTATTTTTATCCATGTACCTGACTCCTCCACTGAGCTTATAGGAAATTCTTTAGGTTAGGAGATAGATATTCCCTTTGTTGTTGGCCCATGGTATGTACCTAACAAAAACTGTTGAAAGATTAGATAAATTTAACTTCATTCGTATGGACGGTCATATATATGAGGTATAAAAATCATTGTGGATAGGAAAGTAACAGGAAAAATAGGAACTATTTTTTTCTACTCTAAGACCCAAATTGACTGTATTGTCCTATAGGGCTTTTAAGAATAGTTAGTGGCTCTAGGCTTATTTTCAAACTCATAAACCAATCTCTAAGAAGAAGACGTACAAATGCAAAAGAGAGGTTTTATAATTGTGGAAGCTGCTCAGATATGGATAAAATACTGGACATAAAGACATGTGAAACACAAAGAGAAATAATAACTGAAGCTCATGCTGAAACTATACCCATATCTTCATTACTCAATAATGTAATTCCAATTCTTCTTACTTACCTTTAATTTTTATTTGATCTCCAAAATAAAGTCAGAAAAAAATCTAACAAAGTCAAGGAGAAGCTCTGAAAAAATAACATTTAGCAATTTTATTCTGTGTTTGTTAAAATAAAGAACTGCATTTAGGTTGGTTTCCTTTGGAAAGATGGTTATATCTATTATACCAGAGATAAGGATGAAAGTGAGATGTGTGGTGCAATTACATTTATCACTGAGATAATCAACTGGGCCTGTAACTAAGTGAATGCTAGTTAGATTAGTGGGGGAAAAGGAAACAAAAAACAAAACACAAACTACTGGGCTTCCCTGGTGGCGCAGTGGTTAAGAATCCACCTGCCAGTGCAGGGGACACAGGTTCGAGCTCTGGTCCGGGAAGATCCCACATGCCGTGGAGCAACTAAGTCTGCACACCACAACTACTGAGCCTGCGCTCTAGAGTCTGAAAGCCACAATTACTGAAGCCCACACGCCACAACTACTGAAGCCTGCTTGCCTAGAGCCCGTGCTCCGCAACAAGAGAAGCCACCACAATGAGAAGCCCGCGCACTGCAACGAAGAGTAGCCCCTGCTCACCGCAACTAGAGAATGCCTGTGCACAGTAACAAAGACCCAACGCAGCCAAAAATAAAATAAAAATTAAAAAATAAATTAATTAAAAACAAAAAAACTCATAAAAAAAACAAAAAAAACCCAAACTACTGAATTAGTGTACTATATAGAAACATACATTGGTTTTTAACTTTTATCTTTAGACATAATTTAGTCTCATGTCTAAACTCTAAACTCAAACAAAAGTGATTTAAAAAGAATAACCAAACTTCCAGAAATTCTCATTAGCGGTAATGGTATTAAGGAGTATATGAGGTATTTTAAGTGTATTTATTATTTTACATCTGTTTGTTCTATAGCTTTTCCTAATAAGGTAACAAAACCTTCTATGTTCAAGTTTTGGATAATAAAACAATATTTGCATTATATAAGCTGTTTTACTTGAATATTGAAACAGTGACTATGACTAAATAGATTACAGTCTGGCTACAAATCTATCAGTAAGTAAAATCAATACGAACCACAAAGTTACTAGATTTATGGCTCTAACTAATTTATAATGGTGCACAGATGACTAGTTACTATTGTAAAGTATTATATTTACTCATTATAAGATGAATATATATTGCAATTAGTTATTGAATTAGATTTTCATGTTATTTTCTTAGTTACAAATGAGACCTGTTATGATCGTTCTTTCTTCCCCAAACCAATATATTATATACTTAATCTTCAACATATCATTCCCTAGACAAGTTTTTGAGTAAATGTGGAGCAAAGAATTTTTCTGAATAAAATTTGCAACTCATCATAGCTACCAAAAAATTCTGTTTCCTAAGGCAAATAAAGGATTGATACAAACCAGAGCATCTCATTAAATATAATTCTGAGGTTGGATGTTTGCTGTAATAGTTACTTTTTTGATCATCATCATGCTTCCATGAGCAAAATCTTCCAATTCAGTGAGAACTGGCAGAAGAATCCAAGATGTTGTACATTCAAATGTAAATGAAGAGCAAAAGAGACACACGAGATGAGTTATACCGTTACATTGATCAACATCTTGAGGTTTTACTGAACCTCACAGACAGTTACCTTCCTATGAAATAAAAGATATTGCTTGAAAGGAACTATGTAGTTTTATATATATTACTTCAAATTTATTATGGTTGAACAGCTTGAGAGGAAAAATGCTCTTGTAATAGAAAAAACAATACTGGCTTTTTCTTCCTGATACATATAATTTCTGTGATGATACTTGCTACTCTGGGTAGATCATTTTTATTCAACCTTTGTAAAACTATACTTGCTATAAAACAGTTTTAGGCAGTCAAGATTTTACACAGTATATCTGTTTAAAATATATGTAATTCATTTGCGCATACTACATGCATCAACAAATTAAAAAATGAAGATTTTGTAGTTACTGTTGCTTTAGACCTGTTGTTTGCTCTTTTCCTTCTTCCTTTCAGTGTTCTTATAAATATTTAGATTTATTTTTTAAGTGTTTACGATTATTTTTAAAAATAACACAACATATATGGTTTAATCTCAGTATATCAATACTAGTAAATGAATTAATACAATTGCCTATGCAATAATTAAATATAATTTACTAAGGAGTATATAAATTTATTCCAAGGAATAAAGTACTACTTTCATAATAATTTAAAAGCCCATCATTCCACATATTCTTAAATTATATTGAAATAATCATTGAGAATGTAAGATTATTTAAAAGTGCAGACTTCAGTAAATCAAAATAGTTCAGTCATTGATTATTTAGGAGGTCATCTGATATGGACCCTGCTTCTAAATAAGCCTGCATTTTAAGAATACAAAGTAATATTTTCAAAGCATCTTTATTTCTAAGATTTCTGCCAGTTTCTCTGTTAGAATCATGATGCTTCTGAGTGTAATAAAATATACTATGTCCTAGAATTACTCAGCTTGCTCTCTGCCTCTATCATGGTGATAGTGAGGACAAACTACCATGTAGAGCAAAACTTACTTCCCTCCATAAGGATGAGCAGGAGAAATACTTCATAAAACTGTCCCAGAATTACCATTTTAAACACTTCAGCCACTGGATTAAATGACTTCCCTTCACCATTCTCTCCCCTCATACTTAGAAGGTATCTGCCCACCTTGACCAAACACCCCTGAGGAAGGGAGCTGGGGTAGATGGCTTTGTGGTCCTGTTGGCCATTGACCTTGCATATTCCATCGTACAAAACATCTAGATATATTTCCCTGGAGTTCAACTGGATGGGATAAGGTGATAATACTGACTATTTATAAGAATCACATATAGTTTTAAGCGTTTACTTATTTAATATTTAAAAAGTTAATCTGAAATTTTTCTGCTGATATTTACATAAATTACTTTATATTTCATGTATTTATCTAGAGAAATGAAAAGAGAAATAGGGTAGGTTATTTGACAACTCTTTGTCACTTCCACTCACTTTCTATCGGCAAAAACTAACATGAGTGAGCCCTACTTCACTGGGCCGGGGAAGAATTCTCCTTATACTACAAGTCACATGGCAATGGGTCAGAAATGTCACATGGTTATGCTTGAGTTCAGAAGTGGAAAAGTGCAAATATTTTTGGAATTAAAACTGCACATATTCTTGGACATTTGTGAACAGACCAAAAATTACTATATAGTCTTTGAGTTGGTGGCAGAAACTTTCTTTTTTTTTTTTTTTTTGCGGTATGCGGGCCTCTCACTGTTGTGACCTCTCCCGTTGCAGAGCACAGGCTCTGGACGTGCAGGCTCAGCGGCCATGGCTCACGGGCCCAGCCGCTTCGCAGCATGTGGGATCTTCCCGGACCGGGGCACGAACCCATGTCCCCTGCATCGGCAGGCGGACTCTCAACCACTGTACCACCAGGGAAGCCTGGCAGAAACATTTTGTTAAGAACAATAGTTGAAATTTTTTGTTTGGAAAAAATTCTACAATGGTAAAGAATTTAAGTCACATATTTTTTGTAGGTTAGCCCCAAATTAATTCAGAATTTACTCTTTTGTGGCAACACAGTTATTTAATATTATTGGAAAAAATTGATAACTTAGAAGGGAGTTTCATACATAAATTAGTTGTGGGTTGAAAAGGGTGCCCAAAGGTTATCACTGGAATTTTTAAAACTGATTTCTCAAGAATGAATCATATCTATCTACCCACCTACCTACCTATCTCTATATATAATCTATATACCTAGATTATATATTATTATAATGTTATATATAATAAAATTATATAGATAATATTATTATATTTTAAATTGCCTAGTAGTTTCTTCTTTCACAGTACTTTTGCTGGACATTGTTGGTTAGATAACCCAAGAGCTAGTTATTCTCAACTCAATTGCTCTTTAAATCTCAATTGCTAATCTTTAAATATTAAGGCAAAAACATACAACTAAAATATATTCTCTGCTGAAGTGCATCTAAGGTTGGCCATGGTTCCAGTTCTGACAGATTAGATGAACATGTAAATGAAAGTCAGCTTGGATATTTTTCTTACTCTCATTGATGAATGAGATAAAAGTCACATTTGCTTCTGACCCCGCCCCATTCCTGCTTCTGAATATATTCATCATTCATCATACTAGGATCTGGAGTTACTGGCAACCATGGAACAAAATATTGGAGAAGAGGACAGAGAGAAAAATGTAGATTCTTGATGATGTGTAAAGAGGCTGCCTGCTTGAATGTTTGGAACAGCCTACATTGAAATTTCTTTTTATATGAGGAAAAATTTCAGCCCCCCCCCAGCACCTTGTTTAACTCCCTGCTACTTCTATTCACTTTTACTCACAAACATTGCTATCTGGTACATTGTTCTCAGGAGCTATCAGACTTAAAACTATCTTTGTGTCTATTAAAGTTAAAACCATCTCTGTAAGCATTTGTCTACTTTGCTGAAAGAGAATGATTTCCACCAATTTCTGAGAAACCATAACCTAATTTATTTCCATGAATCAATGTCTCTTCACATATATCACTTCTATCACAAATTTTCATATATATATATGATATAGGTCATAACAAATCATTATAATATTACACAGGTAATAGCAAGTTAATATCAAAGCATTATAACCCAAGAAATATAAATATTATTTATTCAAAACACTGTTTCTTTTTCTTACTAGTTTTATATTAAGAAATGAAGAGAGGTATTCTTCTCTTCTAAGGAAATTGATCAACATGGATATAAGCACGGCTTTTTAGAAGCCCCTGGCATATTTTATAATTGCATTGGTAATATTAAAATACTCAAATACTCAAGTGCTTGATTTAGAGCATATTGATCTAGTACTTATTCAGTTATTGCTAATGTATTTTCTTTGCCTGTAGTGATGTGCAAATTGTGTCTTTTTAAAAAGAGTAATAGTTCACAGTACAGAAAATGGCCTGCTTCATTTCTGCCAGTTGTTATCTAGATTAGGTTCAGTCTACATAGTGAAGCAATTCCAGAGGGTGAATTGGAATAATCTAGATGCTCAGTTTAAAATCCCTTAAAAAGAAAAAAAAATTACTTAAAAAGAAAAAAAAGGTGTTTTGTATTTGTTTAGGACATTTATCCTTTTCAGAAGACTTTTATATATATTACTTTATTGAATCTAAGAACAATTTTATGTTTGTTTAAAATATTAACTCTATCTTGTGAGGAAATCAGAGATGTTGAGTAATTGCTAAAGCTCATCTTGTTAATAAATGGCAAATCCAGACATGAATACAGAATTTTTGACTCCAGCCTTATGGTCTTTTGAAGGCAAAAAGAGTTTTGTGGAGAAATATTCTATAAAGTTTTAAAGATCTTATTCTTGTCTTTGACTTTCACCAGTTTTGCTATGGCATATCCCTTTGTGGGTCTTTTTGTGCTTACCCGATGTGGAGTTTGTTGAGCTTCTGGATGTGTAGGTTATCATTTTTCATTAAATTTGGGGATTATTCAGCCATTATTTCTTTGAGGTGCACCCCCCCAACTTCCAGCTGTCTCTTGTCCTTCTGATGGTCCCATTACATGTGTGTTGGTGTTCTTATTGGTGTCCCATGTTTCTGAGACTCTCCTCTTTTTCTTGGCTTGCATAATTTCTATCAGCCTATCTTGAAGTACATTTGTTCTTTCTTTTGCCAGTTCATATTTAATCTTTCGCCTCTCTAGTGAATTTTTTATTTCTGTTATTTTTGCTTTTCAACATCATAATTTGAATTTGGTTCTTTTTTATAATTCTTATCTCTTTATTGATATTATCTGTTTGATGCATCATTGTCAGCATATTTACCTTTATTTCATTAATCATAGTTTTCTTTAGTTTTGTGAACATATTTATATTGATTACTCTAAAATCTTTTTTCTGACTAATCTGATATGTGCTGTCTGTCACAGTTGGCTGCTCTTTTTTCAGTGTATGGGTCAAATTTTGCATGTCTGTAATTTTTTTGTTGGAAACTGGACATTTTAGATAATATATTGCAGCTACTCTGGGCTGGCTGATGAGCTGGGAGCCCTGGGAACAGGCTGGGCACTATGTCCTGCAAGGCTCCAGAGCCCTCACTAAGATGAGAGGAAGAGTTCTTCGTTCAAATAACACAGAATCTTGCCTGTCTTAACAAATTTTTATAGATTTTCTTGAACAGATAATTTCTTCATGTGTTGATCACTCTTAGGACCATTGCCAGAGACTTTAAGGGGTTGTAGTCTTTAGTTTTCACCAGTTTCACTAAGAAATGAGTCAAGAGCACTTCCTCATACTGTCATGCCATAAGTTGATACCCTCTACAATAATTTGGATGTTTATTTGTAGATAGACCTAAAGTGATACGAGATTTGCTAATTTGATTAGAGGCTTTAAAAAAGCACTGTAATGAATCAGAGTTTTGTATATAGTTCTGGTGTGAATAATGATGTAATTTGTTAGCTTAGGTAGGCTTCTATGCTTTTATGCAAGAGAAAATATGTGAAAATGTAAATAGAGTTTGAATCTGTGATTATAATGTAATATGCACATTTCAAAATATTTGTGGAAATTTAAATATTCTGTAATTTTTTTTGGCAGAGAATAATGCCTAAGGTAGGACAAACCAATTTACATAAATTATCCTAAATGACAATCGATGTAGAAATCAGTGTTTTTATGTATAAATTTGATATTTTTATTTCTTTCTCTAAACTTCAGCTAATTTTTAATCTTTTACTGTGATAACTATAATACTGAAGTGCAATCACAAGAATAAATTAAGGTCAGATTAAGATTTGGGAAAAAATATATTTTTGTACAGATATTAAATCTATTCTGATAAGTGTCCAAAAGAGGATTCTCTTTTGAATAAATAAAAGCAAAAAAAAAAAAGCTCAGAATAATTTCTTAAAAATTATTCAAGAGAACAGTAGGATCTGATTTTCTGACAATTTTCTAGCTACAAAGTTATGTTTTAATTTTTTTTTGTGTGTGGTACGCGGGCCTCTCACTGTTGTGGCCTCTCCCGCTGCGGAGCACAGGCTCTGGACGCGCAGGCTCAGCGGCCATGGCTCATGGGCCCAGCCGCTCTGCGGCATGTGGGATCTTCCTGGACTGGGGCACGAACCTGCGTCCCCTGCATCGGCAGGCGCACTCTCAACCACTGCGCCACCAGGGAAGCCCTACAAAGTTATTCTTATAAATCAGTGTCTCAGCCATATTTTAGGCTGCTAACATAAACATGTTCTAAACAATTCCATTATAGAATGAAGTATAAAAATAATTTTTCTATAAGTTAGTTTTTCTATTGTTAAAAAGCAAAATTCAGCTAAGTAAATTTGGGGGTCTAAGTGACTTTATTCAACTATTCACGAATCAGGCAACATCCCATCTTAGCAAGCAGGAAGGGGTTTCAAGGAGTTCTAAAAAGTGGAAGGTTCATATAGGCAGAAAGAGGGTGGAACAAGAAAGTTAAAAAAGTGGATTATTTTAGGTTACCTTCCCTTAGGGGAAGGCAGGAAGCCTTAGGCAGATTACCTAGAGCTGATCAGGATTTTCCAGACTGATTGGTTGAAAATTTCACTCCAGGGAGAGGCTGCAGTTACATTAGGTACTAAGTCTTGGTGGGGCTTAGCTCTATTTTGAGCTTGATGTTTCTTATTAACACTATTCTAGTTAACTATTCATTTGAAAAACAACTGGAAATATTGCATAAGAAATTAACTACAAAATAAACAATGTGCATAGGTTTTACTGTTTATATAGCATTTATTTATATAATCTTACATTATTTAAGCTTACCAACAATCACATGAGTGATAGTATTATGGCATATTATTTATTTATTTAGGCCCCCAGAAATATTTACTGTCATTCATACAACTAACATATAATTGAGCAAGTTTTTTGAAAGAGGCACCATGCTAGGTTCCTGCGGGAAAAAACATTTTAGAATAATATATTTCCCCCTAAAAGGAGCTATTAGTAACTGAAAGGTATAGATATATAGTTGACCCTTGAACAATGCCAGGTTGGAGTGCTAACCCCCCTCACCCTTGAAAATCTGCATATAACTTTATGGTCCTTCCTCCCTATTCACATCTGTAGATTCAACCAACCTCAGATCATAAGTGCTGTAGTATGTATGTATTGAAGAAAATCCATGTGTAAGTGGACCTACACAGTTAAAACTCATGTTGTTCAAGGGCCAACTATATATAAAATTTGATTCAAGGCTAAAAGACTCTGTAATGAGTCAGAGTTTTGCATATAGTTCTGGTGCGAATGATGTAATTTGTTAACTTAGATATGCTTCTATGCTTTCAGTGTAAAAGAAAATATGTGAAAATATAAATAGAGTCTGAATCTCTGATTATAAATATGCAAATTTAAAATGATTTGTTGAAATTTAAATATCCTGTAATTTGGTTTTGAGAGAGGATGATGACTAAGGCAGGACAAAATAATTTAAATAAAAGAAATTATTCTAAATGACAATAGATGTGAAAATCTATTATCTTGTGTGTGTGTATATATAAATAGTCTTCTAATTACCTAACATTACAACTATCTTCTAAAAGGTAAACTGGCATGTTGCTCTACTGCTCAGAGAATGGGAAAAATAAATAGAAATTCAGATAAAATATAAATATTCTGTTTGTGGGAAAATAGCACTTTGAAACTGAATGATACTACATAGAATTTAAAGAAATATTTTCCCACTTCAGTTCTTAACTCATTATCATTAAAGAGCCAAAGATAAATTAGCATGAACCAAATGTGTGGCACCTAATAAAAGATTTTGTTTCCAACTTTAACAATAAAGTCCCACTTTTCTATAAGAATTCTATAATTTAAAAAATTATTCCATTTTAAATCCAGTACTACTTTGTTCACACATTTTGAGACTGTATTAAATTAGTAGTTTTGTTTACTTGATAAAATCACATCGCATAGCCATAAAGTTTAGGGAAAAAATACAACTATAGTAGATCTTTTTTTGAGAATCTAAAAGAGACTAAAATGAGTTTTTTATATCAAATCAATGTCTGACAGACACATAGAAAATTAAAAAAATGAATTGAAAAATATAATTTATTTAACAAATAGTTACAGTATTGAGTGTTTACTGTGTGTAAAGTACTGATCTAAAATGCTTTCCTTTATTAATACTCTCAATTCCATATATTTTGGAAATTTTAATGCAACTCTGGGCTGTAGTTTGTTCCAGTGAGATATCTGAGTTCAAGGAATATTTGACTTCTAATCCTAAATTTCTCTTGCTCCATTAACTCGTACTTCAGGGATAGTGTTCTAGTGGGGTTTAAAGTAGGCTGAATTCTGGAAGAAAATAATGAATTAAACAATGAAGCTTTTCTCTTTAGCCTCAGGAAAGATAAAATTCTAGCTAGCATTTAAATGACTGTTTCCATGTTCCAGACGTTGTTCGAATAATTTCACATATTAACTTGTTTAATAAGCACAACCAGCCCTATGGGGTGGGTCATGATTATACCCATTTAAAAAGAGATGTTATGTGACTTTCTCAAGTCACAGAGCAGGTGAGCCCAGTTTGTCTGGCTTCAGAGTCCCTGCTTTTCCTTCTTTACTGCACAGCTTGTGAACCTGCAAAAGGTATTTCTGTGATTTTGGATGCCTTCATTTCTTATCACTTTGGAAGGCAGGCTTATCTTTTCATGACTCAACTTCCCATTTTTGTATTTGGTCGTTCCTTAAACAAGGAGGGGAGAAGAGCTTCTCTCATTTTACCAACTGTAGCCTAACTCCTATATAACTTCTAAATGAGGAAGTAGAATATATATTTTTAGACTCTTCTCATGGAAAGAGACATGAGACTCATGATTTTTTCCCTGAACTTTATCAGTATAATAACTTAACTGGACTTTTAAACTTCCTTTATTCTCTAAGTTGGTTAGTAATGAAAGTAGCCCTTTCTGAACCCCTGCATAGTTTTAACCTTAGTCTAAGTCATCATCATCTTTTGCCTGTATTTGTATCTAATAGCTTCCTACTTCTCCCTCCCACCCTAGTCCCTTTTTAAGTCTACATGCAAAACCCTTGCCAAAGCCATCCTGTCAGGGCAAGATTATGCCATTCCTGCTCAAAATCCACAGAGCGTTTGCATATCACTTAGGGTAAAAATTTACCCCCTTTGCTCTACCCTATTCCTTTCCTGCTATCCTCCTCCTCCTCCTGGTTGGGCTCATTACAGTTCTTTTGTGCTTGCCAAGCCCATGCATGATTCAGGGCATTGTTCCTTGTTCTTTCATCTGCCTGGAATGCACTTCTTGCCAGTATCCACATATTTCACGTTCTCTTTTCCTTCAGGTTTTAAAGCATCTGCTCAGTAGTGCCTTCCCTCTCCATCTCTGCCTAAAGTGTTATATCTTCACGACTGCAATTTCTATCTCCCTTTCTGCTTTATTTTTTTTCTTTAGAAAACATCAGTATCTGAATTACTATGTTTTTTGTTTATTTATTTTGCTTCCTTGTAAATGATGCTTTTTTTAATCCATCGCTGGAGCCTCTGCATGGAAAACAAAAACTATCATATAATAAGCGCTTAAAAAATTATTTGCTGAGTGAATAAAGAATGAACTGTCAGGTAGGCACAATACTGAGTTGAGCTGACACATTCTAAGGCAGTATATTTCAAAACAATGTGGAAAAAAAGCAGTTTTACCCATTCTGGCAAAAAAAGTCAGACTAATTTTAAATTCTTATTTAAATTTTTCTTGCAACTGTTTGGTGTTTTACTGCTGCTGAGGTTGGTCGGTCCAGGGGAACACACAGGGACTGTGAGTGTGCCCATACAACACCTTAACTATCTCTTCTTGGCCTATGATCACTTCTCTCTTTAACTCTGCTCATGGACTTTGTACAAGCAGTACAAATCACTGAGTGCTTGTAAGAAAAATATTGTTATTCCCTTCACTCTATAGAAACCCCTTTGAGAAGAGTCTACTGAATGTTTTTCTAATTTTCTTTTTAACGCTGAATCTGTAGTGTTCCTGTCATACTCCAAGGGCCTCACAACACAAAAAGAATCAGACAAAACAGACTGAGACTAAAAACAGACCTTTCTGTTTTGATATTTATCATGCTTTCTCATGGCTTCCCAACTGTGAATGTCTTTCTCTTGTCTTGATTTCCTTCCTCTTTTATCCCCTACCCCTCCTGCTATATCTTCCCTCTCAAGCTGTAAGGACCATGTTTGTTTTGTTTACCACTGGATACCTTGTAACCTCCTCTGGGATCTGAATGTGGTAGGTGACTAATATTTGGTGACTGACAACCTTCAAGGCATCCTTCAGGCCTTCAGAAGGAGTTGGGTGCCGAGGTCCTTCTTTTTGGTGGTGTGTTCATCATGGTTGAAGCAAATATTTACAGTCACGGACTTTAACTTCCTAAACTTGAAACTTTTGAGAACAGTATATTTTTTTTAACAACACTTACGGCTTTACACTTTGTGATCAGTAAATATTAGCTAGGTGAAAGAACAAATGTTAGAGTCACATGCAAAATCCAGAAATGGTAAATGTGAACAAGAATATATTTTCCCATATGATAGAGCTTTAAAACTATTTTAGATTGTAGCAGGAAATTTATTATCAGGCTGCTTTAAAAAAGCCATTCTAATAACATAAGCCAGGTTTAAAATTGTGGTAAAGCTCTTACAAGATGAGGGAGCATAAAGGTGACCCCATATAAATGAGATGGGAAGATCTTTGGGGAGGAAGTCATGTTTATGTTGTTCTCTAGTATTATCAGTTGTTTTTCTGTTATTCAGTGGCAGGGAGAGGGGAGGTGTTCTAGACGAAAATAGTGCAAAACCACTGAGTAAGAAAGAATAAATATGAAGACTGGTGCAAGTATAGTGTGGCTGAATTTGAGGTAGTTGCTAGGGAAGTTGCCGAGGGAAAAGATACCCTGAAGATACAAGGGAGCAAACTTTGACAGGGCGTAAGGGCCATGTGTCTGGAGCTCAGCTGAGGTGGGAGCTGGGCAGCTGTGCTGTCAGGTGTCTGAGTAGCTGATTAAAGAATGAAAGAGTTAAGCCTTTACTCACTGTGATGGTATAACAGGGAGCTAAAACAGGGGAAAGCATGGACTATCTCTGTTCCATTTTCCCCTACGGAATGGTACACAGGTCAAAGGTCACATGGATTAGAGTAGACATGGGGGGATGGGTCATCTCACTGTTCAGGGAGTCACAATAAAAGGGTCTGGCAGTTTTATGGACCCTAACGTAGGGGAAGAGTACGAGGGACAGGTGAGAGGGAAGGGACTGGAGTGGAAAATTACTAGGTATTGAGTCAGAGTGTAGAAAAGTGTGTGTTTGGTTCCAGACCACTGCAATAAATGAATAATGTAATAAAGTGAGTCACATGAATGTTTTGGTTTCCCAGTGCATATAAAAGTTAGGTTTACACTATATTGGAGTCTGTTAAATGTGCAATAGCATTATGTTTAAAAAAACAATGTCCATACCTTAATTAATTAATTTTTTTAAGGAAGTCGTACTTTTTAAAAATTAATTTATTTTTGGCTGCGTGTTGAGTCTTCATTGCTGTGCACGGGCTTTCTCTAGTTGTGGCGAGTGGGGGCTGCTGTTCGTTGTGGTGCGCGGGCTTCTCATTGCGGTGGCTTCTCTTGTTGTGGAGCATGAGCTCTAGGTGCACAGGCTTCAGTAGTTGTGGCGCATGGGCTTAGTTCCTCTGTGGCATGTGGGATCTTCCCGGACCAGGGCTTGAACCCTTGTCCCCTGCATTGGCAGGCGGATTCTTTTTTTTTTTTTTTTTTTTTTGCGGTGCGCGGGCCTCTCACTGTTGTGGCCTCTCCCGTTGTGGAGCACAGGCTCTGGACGCGCAGGCTCAGCGGCCATGACTCACGGGCCTAGCCACTCCGCGGCATGTGGAATCTTCTCAGACCAGGGCATGAACCCGTGTCCCCTGCATCGGCAGGTGGACTCTCAACCACTGCGCCATCAGGGAAGCCCCACATCCTATTTTTTTAAAGGTCTGTTTATTCATTGACTTCATTGTAAATTGTCATCTATTTTCTTTATGAAGTATTTTCAGTTAACATCAACTGAAAAGAAAACACAAAGCATTAATAGTTAATGTCAGTAAAAGTAATATTAGAAAATTATATTTCCCCAGTTATCCATAAAGTATTTATTGTTAAAATATTTTATAAGAGTAAGTCTGAAAAAATAGAAACTATGCTATATACATTTTTTTTTTTTCTAACAGAGGCAGAAAACTATTTTCTGGTTGCAATTATTGTCAGGATTTTACTCCGGACTAGCCAAGGTGACATATAGGGTTTGGGTTACATTGATAGTTTTTGCTAAGTATCCCAGAATTTAGTGGCCTAAAACAACTGTTTGACAGCTCATGATTGTTTGGATTCTTTGGTTTGGGAACTTGGTCTGAGCTTAGCTTGGCATTCCTCTGCCTGACTTGCCTAGCTCATTCATGTAGCTGTATTTATCTGCTAGGTCAGCTAGCAGCTTGTTGATCCTGGATGACTTCATTCATGTGTCATGGTTACCTTGAGTTACTTCACATGGTAATTGCATTTCAAAAGCACAAGAGAGGATAAGCCCTGTGAGCAAACACTCTTCAACTTTCTTGCTGTATCACATTTTATATGGTTCCATTGGCCAAAGCACTTCATGGCCAGTCTCAGATCTGTGGGAAGAAATGGACAAGGGCATAGATGCAAAAAGGAGGAATATAATTACCATCCTGAAAACAATTTGTTTTGTTTCATTCTCTGACTGCACTAATTTAAATCTCTTTCATGGGGAGATAAGTTCAACTTCCTCCAAAAGTTGAATTTCCTAATTACATCCATCAAATCAAGTTCAGATGCAGACAAGATTTCTTGAATAAGACTCCTCAGTGAGCTTTCTGGTGTGGCTGCACTTCACATGGTGCCTAGTTTGAAACAAATTCCAGACAGGGCAAGCGCCAATGTATGAGAACTTTACAATTTCTGCTTATGTTATGCTTGCTAAAGTCCCATTGCCCAAAGCAATCACATGGCCAAACCCAGAGACAGTGGAGGAAACAACAAAATTGGATGAACCTTGAGGGCATTATACTAAGTGAAATAAGTGAGAGCAAGGCAAATACTGTAGATATCATATGCGGAATTTTTTTTTTTTTTTTTTTTTTTGTGGTACACGGACCTCTCACTGTTCTGGCCTCTCCCGTTGCGGAGCACAGGCTCCGGACGCACAGACTCAGCGACCATGGCTCACGGGGCCTAGCCACTCCGCGGCATGTGGGATCTTCCTGGACTGGGGCACGAACCCGTGTCCCCTGCATCGGCAGGCAGACTCTCAACCACTGCGCCATCAGGGAAGCCCTGGAATTTTTTAAAAAAATCCAAATTCATGCAGCATGTAGAATGGTGGTTACCAGAGTTTGGGGAGGGTAGAAGAAATGGAAAGGTTTTGGTCAAAGGAAACAACTTCCAGTTATAAGCTGAATAAAATCTAGGGTTCTAATTTTCAGCATGGTGACTGTACTTAACAATGGAGTATTATACATGAAAATTGCTAAGGGAATAAAATTTAAATATTCTGATCACACACACACACAAACAAACAAAAAGCCAAAATGCTGTAATTACCTGAGGTGATGGATATGTTAACTAACTTTATTGTGGTAATAATTTCACAATATATATGTGTAGCAAGTGATCACATTGTACACCTTAAAGTTATACAGTGTTATATGTCAATTATATCTCATTAAAACTGGAAAAAAATAAGAAAACATATCCACAAGTACAGAGTAATACTTGGCAGAGAATTTCCTGTTTTCTGTACAAAATTTTTAATTAAATAAAACACTAAAAAAGATATTTTCATGAAAAGGTATACAATACAGATTTTTCAGAAATGAAAAATAAGTATAATAACTGGAAGAAATTTAGAATATAATAAGAATCCTACTCTTAAAAGAAACATAAAGATTATAAAAATTTACATGTCCAGATTACATTTAAGGGAAGATAATTCACAATGTAAAACTCTTTTAAAGCATGGAAAAGTTGAAAAATTAATCATTTAATTTTTCAAGATAAGATAAATCAAAAGTCTACAAAGCAAAAGCAAATTAAAATACAGGCCAAATTAATTTGTGTATATTAATTCAGCATTCCTAAATAAAGTGTTCTCAAGTTTCATATCAGGCATGCTTGAAGAAGAAGCATCCTGAAGAAGTAAGCATTAATCTGAAATGCAAGATTGATCATTAGACAGTGTTATCAATGTAACTCACTGTGATATGTTCCTTGGATTTACCAAGAAGTTAACATGATTAAATATGCATTATAGCAAATGTTCTGAGAAACAAGGATTCTTCAAAAAATTAAAACTAGGACATATGATCCAGCAATTACACTTCTGGGTATTTATTCAAGGGAAACAATAAGACTAACTCAAAAAAGATATCTACATCTCCACGTTTATTGCAGCATTATTTAGAATAGCCAAGACCTGGAAACATAAGTGTCCATCAGTGGATGAATGGATAAGGAAAATGTGGTATATGTAGTGGAACATGATTCAGCCATAAAAAAAGAAGAAAATCCTGCCATTTGCAACAACATGGATGAGCCCTGAGGGCATTATGCTAAGTGAAATGGACCAGACAGAGAAAGACAAATAACATATGATTTCACTTATATGTGGAATCTAAAAACAAAGCAAAACAAAAACCAAAACACCAAACTCATAGATACAGAGAACAGATTGGTGGTTGCCAGAGGTAGGAGTGAGGAATTGGGTGAAAAGGGGGAAGTTATGCAAAAGGTACAAACTTTCAGTTCCAAAATAAATGTCTTGTGGATGTAATATATAGCATGGTGACTATATTAACAGTACTGTAGTGTATATTTGAAAGTTGTTAAGAGAGTAGATCTTAAAAGTTTTCACTACAAAGAAAATAAATGAAACTGTATGTGGTGATGGATGTTAACTAGACTTATTGTGGTGATCATTGTACATGTATACATGTATTGAAGCATTATGTTATAACCTGAAACTAATACAATGTTACATGTCAATTATATCTCAAAAAAAGAAGATATAATAATGGCCAAAAGCACATGAAAAGGTGTTCAATATCATTACTCATCAAGAAAATGCAAATTAAAGCACAATGACATACTGTTTCACATGACAGAATGGAAAAAAAGAGGGAAGAAAGAAACAAGGGTTACAAACAAAGTTTCAAAATTTTGAGAAAGTTTTTATAGGAGAAATTTACACTAAACATTATATTTATCAAATACTAGATTCATTCTAATTAAAGTCACAAATAAGAAAAAGATGCCACTCGTTTTACTAATATTCAGGGTGATAGTGGTGGTCCTAACAGATACGTTAAGGAAAGGAAAAAATGTGAAGTATGAATATTGTAAAGGGAGAGTTAAATTTCCATTATTTTCAGATGATATGCTTGTCTCCATAGAAAACTCAATACAATCAACTAACAAAAAAATGTGATTTAAGATCGTTCAGGGACTTTCCCTGGTGGTCCAGTGGTAAAGAATCTGCCTCCAAATGCAGGGGACATGGGTTCGATCCCTGGTTGGGGAACTAAGATCCCACATGTTGTGGGTCAACTAAGCCTGCGCGCCACACCTACTGAGCTCACGCGCCTCAACTAGAGAGCCTGTGAGCCGCAAACTACAGAGCCCACGTGCTCTGGAACCTGCGCACCACAGCTACAGAGCCCACACACCCTGGACCCTGTGCACCACAACTAGAGAAGAGAAAAAATCCAACACGCCACAACTAGAGAGAAACCCGCTCGCTGCAGTGAAAGATCCCACATGCCTCAACAAAGGTCCTGCATACTGCAACTAACACCTGATGCAGCCAAAAAGAAGTAAAATAAATAAATAAATAATAAATCTTACAAAAAAAATAGTCCAGCAAAGTGGCCAGAAGCTAGATCAAAATAAGAAAATCAACAATTTGCCTATACAAGAGTAACCAATTAAAAAATGTAATAGAAGAGGCACCAAAACAATTGAGAAAAAAATTATAGACTGTCTAGTAACATAGCTAATAAGAAATGCATAGGCCCTTTTTTGGAAAAATTACAAAACACTATTGAAGGGAATAAAAGTAGTCCTAAATGAATAGAAATATAAACCAGTTTAATAGATACAAAGCTCTATATTTTAAAGATATCAATTATATTGCATGTTAGTCTATAAAGTTATTACTCTCCTAATCAAAATTGCAACAGTTTCTTTCTTTGGAAATTGAATGGAGTTTTGAATACTTCTTACATTTGCAAATAGAAGTGTGATTGTGTAAGTACAGGCCAGACAAATTTTAGAGAGAAGAAAATGCAGGCCTAGGAAGAGGAAGGATTTGAATTTGTCCTCCGAGCTATCAAAACTTTTTTTAAAGTATTGTAATGAAAATAATATAATAACAGAACTGAAGGACAAATCAAAAATTGCAGCATAATGGAAAATCACGAAATAAACACGAGTAGATGAACGTTACTATACAGTCAAGGTGGCTTTCAAATGGAGGGATATAATGGAATATTTAGTTAATAAAATTAGGACAATTCATAACTTATTTAGAAAAAAATCAAAATGAGAACTCAACTTCAACAAGTATTAAATGTTAGATTAAAAAAATCTCTAAAGTATTGAAAAATTTCAACTAAATTTAGGACACATATTTTCTTGTATAATTTTAAAGATTGAAGAATAGATTCTTACCTCTGTGATAATGAAAGAATTTCTTACATAAGATGAAATTTTTATAGAAAAACATTTAAAAGGCAATACAACCTGGAAAAATAATTCATTTTGGGAGTAGATCAGTCATGACTTCAGGCAAGAGGCCACATTTGAATTAAGCTTGATATGGATTTTGAACAGAAAATATTCTGGAACAACTTAAATAAAAGAATAGAGGCATAAGGTTGTGTGTCAGGTTTGAAAAATTGTCCACAGTAGTCAGAATTGGCCATCTGCTTAGCTCCTGTAAAAGAACAAATTACTGTTACAGGAAATAAGTTATAGTACAGGAGAAAGTCCTTACCTCCTTATGGCTTCTGGTCATTCAAATAAATACATTTGCACATCGTTTTAAATGTTTTGTATTTAATTTCCATCAAATGAAATTGGAATATATAAACCGGCTAATTTATAAACCCTGTTGTAGCATACTGTATCAAATTAAACATTCATTTATATTTTATTTGGTATGCTATTGCAATTTACTAATAGGGAAACTGAAGGTAAGTTTCATTATTATCAAAAACCAGAAACAGAATTTATATATGCTGATTCTAGTACCTAATAACTGTTTATAATGTAATATTTTGCCTATATTATGATAATACATATTGCTTTCCAGGTTAAATTTACATGATTTTTAAAATGGATATAAAATGTGCACACAGTGATATAAAATTCTGTAAGAAAGTTTTCCCATCTGCCTTGTGTATGCTAAACAGAAGAATGTTGTAGCCACACTGAGGCAGAGTTCTGTGTTACACCACTAAAAATTCTTAGTTTCCTGCCCCCTGCTAAAGTGGCTTAGGAGGTTTTCCTGTTCAAACTTTAGGCTATATCCTGATAGTATCTTCATTGTTTAAGATAAAAAGAGGACAAAAATTTTTACTGTAATTAATAAGTGTTATGGGACTTTGCTTGGAATGTTTGCTTAGGACAACCGCTGAAATGTTTTCTTGAGTCACCTTCTAATAACATTTTCTTTTCAAGCCTCTGTGCCATTCAACTGAGGGAAAAGCAGACAATTCTGATTGTCTAGATTAAATAAAGCCAGTATTTTAGTGGGGATAACTTTGCTCCATATAATCAAAGAGAATAGTTTGGTGGAAGCATGTTCCTGACACATTTCTCTAGGGGAACACATTCCATTTCTGAGATACTGCTGCTCAGATTTCATATACACTATCCAGATGTGTTCCCCTTTAACACATTTTCCAATAATTAGCCACAGCCAGAGAAATATCCCAATACCCAATGATATATTGATAAGGACACATATTTATGAACTGGGATTTTAATGCAGTATCTTTATGACTTCATTTTTAGAATAATAGGTTATATGCCTCAGAGATAACCAAGGGGAAATTTGCAATGTCTCTGGGAATTAAACAAAACTAACTGGAAAGGAATCACAATTTCTTAGTTTTAGATTAAGAATATGTGTGATAAAAAGTAATTTATTTGACAAATTCTGTATGTTGTTCCATATACATGTTGTACACTATAATGAGGTAACTGATTTTCTAGATTATTTTGAGAGGTATAGAAAATCAGTAAAACATTCTATAAATGATTTATTGGATAATTGAAAAATACTTTACTAAGGGCATGTATATATATAAAATACCTCTCAAAATAATGACATGATAATAGAGGTTATGTATGAGAAAAATCCTATTTCCAAAACAATATGAGAAAGGAAATGATAGACAGGAAATAACAGTATTATGTTGTGAGTTTATGAGCGTTATGATGAAAATGTTTGCCTTTAGGGTATATTGCAAGGATTTTAAGATATTTGGTCTAATTCTTGAAAACTATCCACTCATTTTTACTCTCTAGGTGAATCAGTCTGAATCTTACAAACATGAACAATTTTAAACTAGGGATTTATGGGTACATTTCCTAGAATATGTCTACAATTATAAAATCCTTGAGGCAATTTTAGATTCCTCAAGCACATTCTGAAAATAATTGACACTTTCATAGACCATTGAATCATATTAGTTATGCATTTTAATACACAGTAAACTCTTGTTCACATGGAATGGTAAATTGGAATCAGTTTGGTTATTGAGAGTTACAGTATAATCCATACATACATTATGAATTTTCAAAGAATTAGAATATAGTCAAATATATTTGACATAAAATCTATACTAATTTAATCTGCCCTTTTTGACTGTTATTTTTCTCCTCTGATGATACATTTATATGGTACTTGGCAGAAGACTAATAATGTACTCTAGCATATGAATTTCTTTTAAAACCAAAACCATAATAAGTTATTAGCTACATTTTTCTTTTACTTGAAAATGTCCACTGTGAAGTTATGCTTGCAGTTTTGTTTAGGCCATCAAATATGTTGAGCTTTTCCTATTCTGCTCTTTTTATACTCTCTATTGCTCATTCCTCAAACCTCCTGTATCTCCAAGAGTCTCTCAGCCGTATCTTCACTTCCTACGTTATATGTATGTGTGTATATATGTATAAATATTTGTATGTATATATGTACATGTATTTCTGCTCATCTTTACTTCCTACTTCCTTTTTCTTTTCCACATCTAATATTTCTCCCATTATCTCACATCTACCACTCTGCATTATCCAACTCATTGTTTCATCAACTTTATCCTTGCTTTTCATATACTACTACTTTTTCCTCTATATTTGTCTATTTCCATGGTCTATGAATGCTTTCAAGCCACCCTCATTCTAAAAATAAAGATAAGGCAATGTTTTTCATTATTCTTGCCTTTCTCTCTGGTTAAATTCTTAGTTATATTTCTAGACTGCAGAATTTTTTTTTTTTAAAGCCTCCTTGTACCCAACAGTAATCTTGAATTCCTGGACTCTCCTTTATGATTCATCCTTACCTTTTTACTAAAACTGCTTTCTTGAAGTTCACCTGTGACTACCTGGTGGTCAGATCCAATAGCTTATTTTCAAAGAAAAAGAGGGCTAAGTAAAATCAAATGAAGCACCCACTTCCACAAACCACTTTTGTATTAGTCAGGTGACCATTGCTGCACTAGTAAACACACCTGAATGTACACAGTAGCTTAAATATGATAGAAGTAGTCATTCTTGTAAAGTCCCTATTGAGAGTCCTTTGGTGTGTGCCTTTCTTCCAAGTCATGAAACAGGGACTCAGCCATTCCCATCTTGTGGCTCTACCATTTTCAGCACATGGATCCAATATTACTCTGCTCATCTGTATAAAGCTGTTGGAAAAGTAAAGAGGATGAGGTTGTGTGTGAGAGGTTTACGTGTTCTTACCTAACTACCACTTCCACTCATACTCCATTGACTATAACTTAGCCTTAAGACACATTAAATTTCAAAAGGAGGTGGTAAATATAATCTGTGTCCACAAAGAACAGAAAATGAATTTGATGAGCATGTGCCCAGTCCCTGCCACATCAAAATTTTCATTCTGAAATTTTTGTTTCTTCTATCTACTTCCTTAATTTTTAAATTCTCTCATTAGGTGTGAATATTTCAGATGGGACCCTAGCTATGGTTAACATGATCATTCCCTTCCTCTAACAGTGAATGACAAGACAGAACATTCCATTACAAAGAGCAACCAAGACTGTCAGCTGACTATCACAGAGTAATAAAAGCTTTGCAAAATAGAGATTAATTTTCATCTCAAGTTATCATGTATGGCCCAACATTGTTTGAGGAATCCACAGAGGCCTCCTTTATCCTCTTCAGTTCTACTCCTTAATCACTAAAAGGGCGTAAAGAGGTTTTATTCTCACATCCAGGTACTTTCATACTGATAGCCTCTCCTCTAAAGAGGCTCACTCTGTCCATCCCTCTTCTTCCACTCCTTTCATTCTCAGTTCACATAATAAATTATTATGGTTAACATGCTTAGAGATTAATACCTATTTAGTACATTTTAGTATTACTGCTTTCCAATAGTCAGAGAAAGCACAATTGCCTTTTCAATATATATTTTAAAATATATACATTATAGTGTGAGTTTATTCTGAGCCATTCCTTTATAGACAGGTTATTCCATTTATCATATATTTGTTATAAAGCCTTCGTTTGTTTCAATGTGGGAGAGAGGCATACATCATATTGCAGTTTAGTTTTAGAAGACTGTAAATATATATTTGTTGAATAAATTTCCTGTTTCAATTTTTCTGATTATTTTAGCACTTGTGAATATTAGCATAATTAAAAAAATTATCCAGAGGACAGTGCTTTGCTAATTATAAAGAAAGGAAAAAGCAACAATATGTTATGTTAGTCTAATTAACTTGATCATTGTAATAGTCAAGCATTACCTAGGACCAAAGTTATATTTTTGCATACCTAATCCAGTTAAATTGTCTTCGTTGATTTGTGCCTGCCAAGATTCCCAAATCTTCATTTACATTGTTCAAGGAGCAAGATATGTTATTCAATTTTATTTCACTTAGTTTTTTTTTCCAAAATAAATGATGTATTTCCTCTATTCTGGGGAAGTGGAATCTATACAAAAGTTAATTTACTGTCCAAAATTCCCTTAAAAGTCCATCAGCTTGAAAGATCAGTTTTATTTAGCGTTTCAAGAGTCAGAAGAACATAAAAAAAAGCATATTCTCAATGGTTAGTTCTATTGAAAAAGATTTTGAGTTGTTCCATTTCAATTGGATGGTAACTTTTTTTTTAAGATGTTTTCAATTCAACCTCTGTTGTATCTGATATTGCTTCTAAATTAGCACTAAAGAAGGAATGAGTTTGAGATAATAGAATGGTTCTTAAAGTACAAAGAATATAACATGAATTTGTGAAAATTGTTCTCACTGAGTTAAAGAATCCTATAATTTTAGCAGGATTGAAATTATGCAGACATAGAATTATATTTTTTGAATGTAAAAAAATATAAATTGTTACCTCTTCATTGAATTCAATTTAGTGGCAGATTTAGATATAGCACCATTGGTGTATGTTCATCTGTTTCAGGGGTATCAGTTTCTATGTGATTACTTGATTTAATTTAGTTGTGAAAAATTCATGGTTGAAAATCAATTTTATTATATGTAGAGTGATCATACAGCTTGCTTTACTTTGGAAAGTACAGAATTTTACCGTGACAGTGCTGGTATAATCATTAATAAATCCTCCCTTTGCTCTTAGAAGGTCCTAATTTGAATAAATTATATACTTATTATAGATGATACATTATATAACTGCCCTAATCATAAAAAAGCAAAACTTTTTAAAAAAGTATAAATATTATACATTATGTATAATTTATGAGTTACTCAAAGTTAACGAAGGAAACACTTTATTTTTCATAGTTAAAATTCAATCTTTTAAAATAAGAGTTGTTAATACTCCTTATGAACCTTTATTGCTCATGATACTGTACACATGTCATATAATTTTATCTGCGTAACAGCATTATTATACAGATGTCATGAGCATCATCATTTAACAGTTGATACAACTGAAGCTGTGAAAGTTTAAATGACATTCTTACAGCTATGCAGCTGGTAAATGGTGGAGTGGGGATGTGAATCTATTCTGACACAAGAAGCAGAGAGCTTAACTATGTATATAGAGGCTTCCCTGAGAGACTAACTGAATCTAGTTATTATTTTTATGTAGTATTTTATAATATCATGAAGAATTTGACCACTAATGACATTGAATTTGGAAATGTTCTCGTTTATTTTTGAGAACACAGTTTGAATGAATTGCTGACATGGAAGCCATGTTGTAGTACATTGATTCTTTTGGATTTTTTTTCCATTTATTCATTCAGTGAATATATATTAGATGCCTACTGGTCAAATATTGTTCTAAGTGATTGAGAATCAGAGAGAAGTGTCTGTGCTCAACGAGTTTACATTCTAGATGGAGAGACAAATGATAAGGTATAAAAAAATATCCCTTTGCAAAGTGCTATTAATATATATCACACTTCAGAATATACTGAAATTGTATAAAGCAGGCAAGAAAAAGTGAGATACAATTGCAACTTTCAAAAGGTTTGTCATAGAAGATTTATCTTCTGAGAAGGTGACATTTGAGCAATGCTCTAAATTAAGTAAGGAAGTCAATGTTATATGATTACCATACTTAAAAAAAATTTTTTTTCCATCTTTCATTTGTGTTTTCATTTCCCTGGCCTGCAATTATAGTCAAGGAGACCATACACATCTGAATATTCATAAAATACTTCAACTTTTGACTTCAGCTTGAAATTTGCTGTTAAGAAAAAAGAAATTGTTTACTATACCACTCATGGTTGATATTGTGAGTGCTCACTTGTATTGTTTTCCTTTTCTTCTTGGCTCAAAGAAACTACACTCCCAATCACTGCAAAAGGAAGGGACATGGAACCAGTTCTAGATTATGGACTGTGAACATAAGTGAAACTTATCACCTCTGGCCCAGAGCATAGGAGAGAAATGTGATATCTCCAGAACTACCCTTTCTCTACTGTAGCAACCAAGGAATACACACATTTCTGGAGGTATACATTTGTGGAGCTTCTGTTAGCTTGGATTCCTGAGTGACAGATTGAGATAGATATTGTGAGTGAGAAATAAACCGTTGTTGTGTTAAATCACTGAGACAGCTGTTGGCACAAGTCCCATGGATGAAATATATTATAGTAGGTTGCCCGGATGAACTGCTGGAGAACGGCTGGTAGGAATGAAAGAAGCAGAAAGGGAAAGGATAGGTAGACAAAAGAACATGGCAAAGTGTCCTGGATGTTGCTTATCTTGTTTGAGAAAATTTGCTGAAGGAAAAGAACAACAACCTAATTTTCAGGAAACGGAGATGCCAAAAGAACAGTCAGCAGAAATGATCAGATGGATAGGAGAACTTCTCCCTCAGCTCCATTTAGATAGAGTCATTCAGGCAAATGTTTTGGGGTAGGGGGCAAAATATTGGACACTCAGAAGAGGAGAAATCTGTCCCCTTCTCCCACTGTGGGAGTGATATTTACTTATATTTTCAAAATGCAAAGAAGTGGGTCCCACTTCTGGATATTCAGGGATAGTGACTTACTCTTTTCAGTTGTTGGTTATTTTTGAGAGCTCACCTAATGATAAAGGAACAGGTCCCAGATCTGTGGGTTAGACTGTTGCCATCACAGATACATTGTGAACTTGCTTGGGGAGAGAGGTATATCAGTTCTGGAAGTCTCTTTCTACATGGCTTATAAAGATATGGACAAAGAGGATTGAGAAAGTACCCATCATAGAGACATGCTGTTTAAGATAGTCCAACAACCCACTGCTATAAAATCTGTTACAGTTTTCATGGCTCATCATGATCTCCCTAGATTCCTCTTGGCTTATATATAAAATAAGACCTATTAATGGTGTCTTAAAAGATCCAATAATTTTTCACTTAGGGGTGGAAGTGGAGGTGAAGAATTTATGAAAGAGCTGGGCATCACTGCCTGAATTTATCTAATATTCACCCACTTGGCCAGGTCTGAGTCTCTTGATTAATGATGCTCCAAATTTTGTCTGATTTTGCAAATGCTGAGTATTACCTATGTAATGACTGTGGAGTTATTCAGTCAGGAACAGTTCATGTGTGGTAGATTAAAGATAGCTACATTTTGGTTATTAACACTACTCCAGTGAAGATGTGGGATGAATGGTCCCTGCCCTTTAATCAGGATTTGATACTTCTTTGAATATGGTAGAAATGATGCTTTGCCACTTTCTGGTTCTAAGCCTTAAGAGACTTACATCTTCCACTTCCTGTTTCTTAACCTTTCCTTTTGGAGCCCTGAGCCACCACCTAAGTCCTGCTACCTAAATGAAGAGATAATGTGGGAAGAACCAGAGACTATGTATGGAGGGACTGGGGTCCAGTTGAGCCCAGTCTTCCAACCATCCCACCAGCTCACTTGAATACACCAAGTGACTCTAGTCAATACCATGTGAAGCACCTGAATAATCCAGCCAAATTCTGCTTGAATTTCTGGCTGAAAATAACATGAAGTATAATAAAATGCATTTTGTTTTAAGCCATTGACTTGTGAAGTAGTTTTTTACCCAGCAATAGGTAACTGGAACTGTAAGTTTTCCAAAAGAGGAGTCTAGTAGGACATTTGTAGGATTAGGAGGGATTACAGAAGCAGAAAAAAAATAAACAAAAAAAACCCAAAACAAAAAAACTTGAATTATTGGAAGGAAATACAGCATAGTAAACAGAAAAAGAAGTTTCCAGTAAAAAGGACCAATAGATTGTTAAAATATTGAAGTATTTCAGTATTGGTTCCAAGACATGTGGCCCCTCCATAAAACTGTTCTTTTATCCAGTAATGAAAGAATTAACGCCAGGCCCCTCTATGACCTTGCATTATCTCTATGGCTTGCCTCACTTTTATTTGGTCAGTACCTATGCTTGTTTTTATACTTCTATTATCTCCAGAATTCAATGCCCCTGGAAATCTGTAGAGGTAATTCCAGCAAACTTCTTTAAGTGATCCTCATTTGCAGGGATGAAAGCTGGAATCTATGAAGCAAACGTAATTTGACCAGTTTTTGAGTCAATTTCTTTGCCATAGAACGGCATTATTTTGAGTTCATAAGTGATGGCAAGATTAGTGTTAAGAGTGTAATAAATTCAGTTTTTATCTTTGAGTAGAATAATATGCATGTTGCTTATTTCCTTTAATTTTAATGTTGGTATTATTGACATTTTACTTTTATGATGAGTCACATTAAACGTCAATTCAAATAAGTAGAAAAGAAAACATAATTACTGTATTTAACCTCATTTTTACTCTGTCATCATGGAATGCTATAATTTGAATTAGAAAAAAATATATTGTATACATAAAGTTTAACCTTTATTGAATTAATCATTATACATTGAGATATTGAGATTGATTTAGGCTGAATTCTGATTGAAATGTTATCAATAATAACGTGCAAGATGTGTTCTTAAATTGTGCTTATGCTTTAAGTATTATAAAATACCTGGCAAGTTCTAAGAGAATCATTGTAACTTGAGAGTAAGAATGATTCTTATTTAAATATTTTAATTTTAAATATTAAATATTTAAACATTTGATTGAAACTAATGACAAAAACATTAATTCATTGAAATTAGGTTTATTCCAAGGCAAAAACACCTAACCATTGCTTCTTCTAATTGGTAGGACATCTACAAATAATGAATAAAAGTAATAATGAAAAAATAGTGATTTCTTAAAGGAAGAAAAAATATACCAGTATCTCTGCAGATAATCTTTAATAAAAACTGACTTTCCTAGGAGATGAATATGCCTATTCTTGCTTTTGATGTATTTGTATAGTTGGTTCACATTGTCATTCCCAGGTCTCATATTTTCGACTACGTTCATAATGCTGACCTTAAGTGAATAATGTGTTTTAACCACAGGAGAGGGTTAGAAAGTTATGATATTCTGAACTGAGAATATATTAGGTTTTTCTTCAAAATTTCAGCCAGGAAAAGATGTCAGAAGAGCAAACACTAGAGAGATCTTGCAATAAAAAAAAAATCATTAGAAAACTGATCTTTAATAAAATTCACTCAGGAACTATTCTTCAGGGCCCGTTTATTTAAATTCCATAGAAAAAGAAGTGATGACTTTTTTGTTTGACTATAATAGTAACATTTGCTCAATGTAGATATAACCATAGAATGCACTATTGGATTGTATCTGTTTTCCAGTATGGGCTACTAAAAATTTAAGTATGCACTGGAAAGGAGATAAAAAGAAGAATAACTCTTCTAAAATTTGTTATATCTAGGGAAATGCTGCTAACTTTTTAACAAATTACCCTAAATTAGTATTGCAATAAAAATCGTGGCTATTGGAAGCACTGCCTGTGTTCCGGTTGTGAGGTAATTTTAATTGTAGTCTGGTATTTTGCTCTTGTTGTATTTATATATTTTAGAATGTATTCCAGGGTTACACAGTTTAAAATTTTGTCTTTTTTTGTTTCTGCTTCTCTCTGCCCCCTAATAAATATATGGGCTCTCTAACTTCTGGCCTTTCTTAAAATTTGAAACTCTTCTCAGCAAGCAATCACTTTATTTATTCCCATATTTTTGAACTGTGTGATGCACTTTTCAAGAGCTGGAGATATTAAATAACCTCCATACATATATTAATAAGTTTGATCCTTGTTTTTTCCCCTTGATAACTGAAAGCACAATTTGATATTTATCTGATTTTTCTTTTCTCTTGTCAACTTTATATTGATTGTGTATGTAACACTGTAGAATACAGAATTATTTTCACAGTTTTAATCATCACTTTTATAGCAATTCAGAAGTAAGTGATACCATTTTCTGTTAGGCTATTTTTGCATAAGAGCTAATGATTTAAGGTAAGTGCCCACCTGCGATTTGTTTATATTTTTTAAGGAAAATAACCCCTTATTGCTGTAAGTTGTAGAAGAATCAAAACAAAAGCAAAAGTCACACTAGAACTAATAAGTCATACTAACCTTAAAACTTTTATGACCAAAGTATAATTGATAATATCTACACCGTTCAAAATGTAATAGCTGTATGTGACAATTTACTTTCATATTAATATAAATGAAACAATTAAAAATTAAAATTTTTGGTCATATTAGCCATCTTTCAGATGCTTAATATTCACGTCTGGCTACTGTCTGCCATATTGGATAGTGCAGAGTTAGAAGATTTTCAGCATCTCAGAAAGTTCTATTGGAAAGCATTACTCTAAAAATCAAAGTTGTGTGAATTTTGGATGCAGTATCAAGTCTGGAGTAGATAATTTTTTAAAGAATGGCAATATTATAAAGTAAAATTATAATTTATTATAAAATTTGAACTTTTTTGAATAACTTTAGATTTGTGGAAAAGTTGCAAAAATAGTATACAGAGCTCCCATGTACCCCACACTCAATTTTTTATATTATTAATATCTTTTGTTAGTCTGGTACATTTGTCATAATCAAGGTACTAATATTGATACACTATTATTTAATAATATTTAATAATAGATCAAAGGTTATCCTTTTCTCAGGTTTCCTTAGTTTTACCTACTATCTTTTTTTCTGTTCAGGACTCCATTCAGGATCCCACATTACATTTAGTCTTCACGTCTCCTTGGGTTTTTCTTGACTGTGACAGTTTCTCAAACTTTTCTGGTTTTGTTGACTTTGGCAATTTTGAGGTGTACTGGTCAGGTATTTTGTAGAATGTCCCTCAATTGGCATTTGTCTAAAGTTTTTCTCATGATTAGACTAGGGTAATGGGTTTTTGAAAGGAAGACCACAGACATCAAGTGACATTTCATCATATTATATCAAGAATACATTCTATTACATTTTCTAATATTGTTGATGTCATTCTTGACACCTGGCTCAGGTAGTGTGTATCAAGTTTCTGAACTGTGAAGTTGCTTCCCACCCCAGCCCCCTTTCCATACTGTATTCTTTGGAAGGAAGTTACCATACACTGCCCACATAAGGAGTGAGAAGTTATGCTCTACCTTCTTGAGAACAGAAGTATCTACATAAATAATTTGTAATCCTTTTGGATAGAGATTTATCTAGACTACTGTAATGATTTAACCTTTTCCAAATGAAAACAGAAACGTCACCTGTGACTTTTATTGGCTATATGCTATCTTGAGAAGAATTTGCCTACTAGACCCTGGGCATTTATAAGGGATGTATCTGACTTCATAAAGAAGAAGAATGTGGAAATATTCGTAAAAGTCTCTTCCATTTTTCTTAGATCAAATTTCTATTGAGACTTATTTGTTTATTAAATTATTTAAATAAATAAATATTTATCAAGTCCTAATATTCACCACACACTCTTCTATGTTTTGGAAATGTATCATTTAAATAAAAGACAGTAATGCCCACTCTCATAGAATTAATATACTGGTGGGGGTTGCAGACAATAAATCATTAAGTATAATATAATATACCTGATGGTATTAAGTGTTATGGAGAACATAAATCAGAGAACAGAGGTAGTGAGTTTTGGGTTGCTATTTTAATTATTTTTTCCAGTAAAAATATTTCAGGTCATTTATTTATTTTTATTGAGGTATAGTTGACATATAATATTCATTAGTTTCAGGTGTACAACATACTGATTCAACAATCAAATACGTTACAAAATGATCACCATGAAAAATCCAGTAACCATTTGTCACTCTACAAATTTATTACAGTATTATTGACTATACTCTTTATGCTGTGTATCTTGTCTCTGTGACTTATTTATTTTAAAACTGAGTTTGTATCTGTTAATGCCCTTCACCTATTTTGACCAATATGCCAGCCCATCCCCTCTGACAACTACCAGTTTGTTCTCTGTATCTGTAAGTCTGTTTCTGCTTTGTTTTATTTGTTCACTTGTTTTGCGTTTTTTTTAGATTCCACATATGAGATCATATGATATTTGTCTTTCTCTGTCTGACTTATTTCACGTAGCATAATGCCCTCCAGGTCTATCCCTGAAATGGCAAGATTTCATTATTTTTATGGCTAAGTAGTAATCCATTTTATGTATATATACACACATTACTCCTTTATCCATTTATTGATGGACATTTATGTTGCTTTCATATACTGGTTATTGTAAATAATTCTGCAGTAAACTTAGGGATGTATGAATCTTTTTGAATTAGTGTTTTCATTTCTCTAGGTAAATACACAGAAGTGAAATTGCTGGATTGTATGGTCATTCTATTTTTAATTTTTTGTTTTTGTTTTCTTTGCGGTATGCGGGCCTCTCACTGTTGTGACCTCTCCTGTTGCGGAGCACAGGCTCCAGACGCGCAGGCTCAGCTGCCATGGCTCACAGGCCCAGCCGCTCCGCGGCATGTGGGATCCTCCCGGACCGGGGCATGAACCCATGTCCCCTGCATCGGCAGGCGGACTCTCAACCACTGCGCCACCAGGGAAGCCCTATTTTTAATTTTTTGAGAACTCTCCATACTGTTATCCACAGTGGATGCACCAATTTGCCTCTCCACCAACAGTACACAAGAATTCCCTTTCCTTCACATTCTTGTCAACATTTGTTATTTGTTGTCCTTTTGATCATAGCCATTCTGACAGGTGTGGTGTGGATAGTGTGTGTTGAGGTAGCATTTGTGCAGTGAATGTATGAAAGTGATGGAGGAAGCCAGGGAATATCTGAAGAAAGCATTTCAAGCAGAGAGTACAGTAAGTACAATGACCAACATGTTCTATCATTTGTTAGGTGAAAGTATGGCTACAACAATATAAAACAAGCAAAGAAAATGCAGCTGAAGTGGTAGTGGGAGGGTGGTGGTAGCTAGATCATCTGGGTCTTTAGGCAATTGTGGAAATTTTTAATTTAATTCTGATGGAGATGGGAAACAATTGGATGGTATTGAGCAGAGGAGAGATGTGACCTGGCTTACATTTTATGTGTGCTGGTTGCTAAAACATAAGGATAGCAGAAAAATAAGTTAGAATATTGCAAATACATAGGATAAAATTTGTTGGTGGCTTTGACATAGAGTGACAGTCTTTGATCAAAGTGATCTTCTTTGGTAGAAGAATCCCAGTTCACATCTGGTGTCTTATTCCTTGTGTCTTATTCCTGAAAGTGTATCAGTTGGGACAATAACTTTATGGTAACCTTATATAGTCTAGTATGGTAGTGTTGGAGGTGATAAGAACTGGCCATGATCTGTATGTGTTTGGAAGATGGATACCAAAAGGATAGGCTGATGGCTTGGGTAAAGGCTGTGAGAGAAAGAAAAAGGTCAAAAATAGCATCTGAATTTTTGCCCTGAGCAACTGAAAGTATAAATTTGCAATTTATTGAGATGTGACAGTCACGTGAACAGAAGGATAGAATAAGAATTTTAATTATGGTGAATTTGAGATGTCCATAAGAGTGCTATATCATCAGGTGTTTATTAAATATTTATGAAATTCAAGAGTGAAGGATCTAGTTGGAGATAAATATTTGTCGTGTTGTGGAGAAGAGGAAAATCAATCTTGGGATTGATTTAATAAAAAAGTGAAGGAGAATAATTGGAAACTCAGAATAGATAGTGCTTTCAGGGAGTTTTGCTGTAATAGGGTATTGATAATATTTACCTCACAGGGTTTTTGTGAGTATTAAATATTCTTGGAAAAATGCCAGAGTATTGACAGAGTCGCCTATGTAAATATTTGATATCACTATATATTTTGACTGAAGTAAGCATTTTGACGTGTAATTTGAAATTGGAATTTGGGGGAGGAGGGAGAAAGAATGATTTGGACACAGTAATATGGTATAAGGATGACCATTATTTTAAGATAATTTACCTTGAGATCACACCTGGGGTTCACAAGACAGCCAGTTTGGGTTAAAAGCAAAAAGGAGAGTGAAGATTATCTCAGAGAAGTTGAGCGTGGTATGATTTTAGTACTGAGGGATTGTGGAGTTACAGAAGGAAGAGTGATAAGGGGAAGAAGTTTGGGAGAGGGAAGATTGAGGGTCAGGGCTATATGCGCTAAGTGTGTTTGGGGCCAATGACTAATGGGCATAATGACAGAAAGTTCCCATGAACCCAGAACAAGTTGTGGATGTGAGACTGTAGTAGTGGTTGCTATGAGAGAGGGAAGGAAAGAGGTCGCCAGGTAAAAGCAGACTTTTATTGCCCCTCTTCACCTCTGCTGCTGTAGGAATGGAGCAAGGTATGGCAGTCTTACTCAAAGTGGATGGACCCTGGGACTCTTCCTTTCCTCTTGTTTATGGGAATATGGAAGGCAGAGTAGGTACAGTGCATCAGAACTGGTTTCTTCTTCACCTAACAGCACATAGAATTGTGGCACTGACTCTTTATTAATGCCAATAAAGGAGCAGAGGCCAGCCACATATATAGGAGACCACAGGAGCTCATGTTTGCTGAATAGAGCATATCAGCATTCTATACACTAACTTCCATCAGATATCAGCAAGTAATTTTTTATTATATGGATAATTTTATTTTCAAGACCTTGTGGGTAATGGAGAGATTATGAAGGTAGAGGTGTCTTATTCTCTGAAGAAAACCAGTAGAGTAGAAGGAAATCCATATTTCCCAGAGAGCTGTATACAACAGGTAGCATTTGTTAGGTTTCAGATGAAAACATATATACCAAGAGAGCAGAGGATTGAAGTCTTGGATCCATAGCAATATGGCAGTGAGTGAACTCTACTGGTATAAGTGAGAAATAGCAATTTTAGTAGTTGCTATAAATTAGAAATACCGAAAATAGAGAAAGATTGAAAAGAAAGATTTTAAAGAATATTTGATATGTAATGAGCCATGTAAACTCTGCTCTGTCTTTTAATGAAAACCATATTAAAGATCTGCATTATTCAAAACTTTCAGATTTTGCTTTTCAATGATGGTAGCTATCTAGCTCTATATAAATGATACTGAGAAACTTATTTAGATATATCCAGTATATCATCTACTTCAAAGCAAAGTGCCTGTTTCTTTCTCTTTTTCATCTCTCCATAGAACCCCTATGCCTATCAAAGTGTTTTAGCACACAGAAGAATTCTGTTAATATTTTTGAATGAATAGATAAATGATTAAATGGCTCCCTCCTGCCATCTAGCCTCCATTTCAAATACTATCATCTGTTGATATCCCCAAGGGATTGGTTTCAGGACAGACTATATATCAAAATCCATGGAAGCTCAAGTCCCATAGTGGGCTCTCCATATCCAAGAATTCCTGCATCCATGGACTCAAAGGCAGATGTGGAACTGTGGATAGAGAGGGCAGATTGTATTTATTTAAGAAAAAATATGCCCATAAGTGGACCCACACAATTCAAACCCTTGTTGTTCAAGTGTCAACTATACATGCTCCCTGAACAGAAATCACTGTTTATAATAGAACTTTAGGGGTGTTGCTCAGTGTTAAAATAGAAAACTATACATTCACAAAAAGTGGAACACCTAGATAAATTTTGGGGTCAAATGGCATCAAAATGTTATTGAAAAGAGAAGAATACTTAAAATTCGGAGTTACCGATGATTCTATCTCACAGTCTTACATTTTCTTATTTGAAAATAATTTATCGGGCTTCCCTGGTGGCGCAGTGGTTGAGAGTCCGCCTGCCGATGCAGGGGACACGGGTTCGTGCCCCGGTCCGGGAAGATCCCACATGCCGCGGAGCAGCTGAGCCTGTGAGCCATGGCCGCTGGGCCTGCGTGTCCGGAGCTGTGCTCTGCAACGGGAGAGGCCACAACAGTGAGAGGCCCGCATACCGCCAAAAAAAAAAAAAAAAAAAAAAAAATTATCAGTCAATAATAAAGTATTCAATTCAGTTCAAAGACATCTTGGAAACAGCATTTGCATACGTTAAAGAAACCTAGGCTCTAAAGTCTTTAAGAAATTTATTTCATTCATGGATTTGGGGATGTTATTTATGAAGTTGAGAATCATTACAGCACAGTGTAATTTTATTTCTTGCAGGGTGCTTGATGATAAGATTTGCTGTGTCAATTTGTAGAGCTGTAATGGGCTCCTTCTTGATCATCAAAAGCCAGATAACTTCTTTGCATCATAACTTGATTTGAAATACTCAGCAGTCATAACTTTTGAAAAGACACACTAAATTATAATGCAATGCTTTATGTCTTTTCTCCCTAATCTTTTGGAAACAGAACATAAAACCAGAAGCATCAGTCAACATTCCACTTTGATGATGTTTGTTAGATACTCTCAAAGTGTTTACACGATGATTCAGCAATGTTTTTGACAAAAGAAAGCCCTTTGGGGGCATTAATTTCCAGGCAGTGCATTCAGTAAGTAGTATCTATATGCGATTGCTGATCAGGAAGTGTAAATTACATTCACAACTTAATTGGTGCTAGTAGCAAGAGAAATAGAAGCTTAAAATATCTAAATAGCTAATAAGTCATTAAAGCAGAAATTTTATAAATTTTTATAGAGTCCTAGGAATCAACATAGACTTCTTTATAAGTTAAATTAAAAATAAAAAGAAATTTACATTGGATAGGTTAATAAGCAAATAATAAAGATATTACTCTCTACTAAATGTATATATTTAGTTACTGTTTATCACTGAAGATATGCCAGCTTATTAATGCCCTGCTTTTTTACTGCTTTCACTACATTTTTCTAAGTGAATATTTAGCTTTGGAATAGAGACTTCTTTGCCAGAGACTAATTTAAATAAAATTACATATTCACATTTAAGTACTTAAGTATCAGATATACTTTTAAAACTGTTGAATAATTCCAGAAATCCTCCACATGTAAATAAAGAATTCTTGTTCAACAAACCTTAACCTAGACTTTTCAAAATGTTGTGTCCTTTCCTCAAAAACAAAAATAATGAAAGCAATAAATAAATATCTGAATCATGGAGAGGACTGTGTATCATTTATGTTTCCTTTTGTTACTTATTTGTATTTTTCAGTTTTTAAAACCTTATCATGGGTTATTTTAATACTAAGGTCAGATTTAGTTTGTAAATAAACAAACACTTCTTATTTAAGAAAGAAGCCAGATATTCATTTTGAAGTCCAACTAAAATTTTGAGGTTACATTTCCACTGCAACAAATCAGTGTTATAATTTTTTTTTCAAAACAGCATAACAAAATCCATTTAATTTCTTTTTTCTTCTCCCAGTCTCCTCTAGTTAAAAATAGATAATTTGACTGCTGATCTCAGGAACAATGCATTATTTGAAAGAGTCTTCAGGGCCAGATCAGGGCTATGTTGCTATGGTGATTTTACTATCAGCATAAGCACTGTCATTCTCCAGCAAGTATTTTGCTATATAGTCTTAGAAAGGCCCTCACCATACACATCACTCCTGTGAAAGGCAAGTAACTTGAATTCAAAGTAGTTGTATTCAGAAGACTAATACATCTATGCTAATGGAATGAGTGTGGTAAGTAGTTTAATTCCTCTAATTCTCCTAACAGAGGTGGTTTCCAATTTAAAGTAAAGAATATATACAGTGCCCTTTGCATATATATAACACAGATAATGAAAAAAAAAGATTCTGAGTGCTTGAGAGAACTTGGAAAATATTCAGTAAAACCTCTTTTTATAGGCGAGGTAATAGAGTCAGAGAGACTTAAATGAATAGTTTGAACTCAAACAAATGTATTAACTAAAATTCTCTGGGTTATAGCAGTGATAACAACTCAGACCATTTAAACATAAATAAACAAAACATTATAAACATACTGGAGAGTCACAGAAATAAAGGGAACGTTGAGAAATGAGGGCAGCATGAAAGACCTTTCTGGAGTGCTGATATTACTGAACTCGGGTCCAGCTGCTTGCCACTCAAAAGTAAATACTGTAAAGGCAAGTGCTGGTAGGAACTGAAAAGCTACTTTAATCAGAAAGCCAGCAATCTGGGGAGAAGGCAGACTCGTGTCCCAAGACCAACTCCAAAGATTCTGTTTGGCCATGCAGGTTTTTTTTTTTTTTTTTTTTTTGGTATGCGGGCCTCTCACTGTCATGGCCTTTCCCGCTGCGGAGCACAGGCTCCAGATGCACAGGCTCAGCAGCCATGGCTCATGGGCCTAGCCGCTCCGTGGCATGTGGGATCTTCCCGGACCAGGGCACGAACCCGTGTCCCCTGCATCGGCAGGTGGACTCTCAACCACTTCGCCACCAGGGAAGCCCCAGCCATGCAGGTTTTTAAAGGGACAAAAGGGAAATAATCTCAGTTAATCATTGAGATAGCAGATCAGATTTGTCACCATCTCCCATTGCATGCAGACTTGTCTACTCCTTGTGATCGTTCTTTAAATGCTATCTTGTCCACACAGTTTTTTTGTGAGATTACTGAAGGGGAGGCTGGGGAAAAATACTTGGTCATCTTTTAATCACTTATTCTTCATTTCTATTTCTTTTTTCTAAGGAAAAAAGCAACAGGTTAGGCAAAGTATTGTGTGTTCAAAAGAGTGGAAAGGTGTGCTTGGGCTGGAGGTTAGTTAAAATATAGATTTGCTAAGTGACAGGACAAAAGGGGCCTCCTGCAAAGAGCTCTTTCCTGCAAAGAGTTCTTTCCTGCAGAAAGTTGTGTACAAATCCCCACTGTCAGTCATCATTCCATTTTTATGGGATTATGGCTGAAGGTCTATCTTCTGTAACTTTTCATGCTGATATAGGACGCCGTATTCTTAGAGTGGAAGGTGTTGAGTTGGGTCTGTAGCATCATCTCTTTGCTGACAATTTTAGTTGCCTGCTTACATATATGAGCAGAGCAAGTTACAGTTATTTTGATACCCACAAAAATACAGATAATTATGAGCAATAATGTTACTCTCATTCTCGAGGCCAGTTCTTGGAATGGTACTAGCCATAAGTACTGCTCAAGACAGAGCAGCTTATGTCATGGCTACAGTCTGGTCATCATGCAGTTAGATTTTTCCCTCTGGTGGCAGTTATAGTTATCTGTAAAACAACTCTGGAATGTGCATCAGACACTGGAAGATTCTGTGACTCTATTGTCCTAATAATTAACTGTTTGAGCCTACTCTTTTGTGACACAGGGAGGCCTGGGAGATTTTAGCTTTTCTACAGTCAGGAGGCAGGGGGCGTGGAGTAGTCTTTGTACTGGGAGGCGGGAGGCAACAGGGTTTTGCTCCGTTTCACTGATAATTAATGTAACACATTTCTAAAAAAAATTCCTAGTTTCCTTTTTTTTCTTTTCTAATAATTTTAGGATCAAAATTTCAAATTCTGCAACTGTATTAGCAGTAGCAGAAGTTAAAGATTCATTTTCAAGGTACATTTGTCCACCATCCAGTTTCATAAGGATTGAGTCTTAAGCCACTGCAGTCATTGACTGACTGTACAACCTGAAAGGAATTCAGGATGAAAAACATGATAAAGGCACTCTGTGCTTTGGGAAAAAAAAGCCTTTTAGACAGATATCTCAGGAAGAATGTCAGTGAACCCAAGTTCTTACACATTCACATACATAGGAAAAAAACCCCACTAAAATCATTAATGGAGATATCTGTTCCTCCTGAGTAACAGTAACCTTTTATTGATACGTATGCTTGACTGCATGTATTCCCTGGCCCAAACTATTTTTGTACTGCCCACCCCCTCCTCAGAGCAGTTCCTCAGACCTATCTGAGAGGGTATCTCTTGGATAGTAGTCCTCTGACCCTAAATAAAACTCAATTCATAGCTCTTAAGTTGTGTGTTTTTTTCAACTGACATATTATTATCTATATAATATTGTCTTACTATATATATAAATATAATTTATCACTTCATGTACTGAGGTCTTTTTTATGCACATGTTATTTTCTAAAAATAATTTTATTTATAAAGATCTTGAACATATTTCATTAGATTTATTCCTGTATACCATATGGGTTACTGTTTCTGTGAATTGAGTTTTTAAAAAGTTTCATTTCAGAATTAGTTTTGCTAAGCATAAATGTATGGATTTTTATACCATTTTTTTATATTTTAATTTTGCTTACTCATTATCTTGCCTGTAGATGCTTTTGAGTTTTCCACATGGGCAATCATTGCATAAAATTATTACATTTAAAATGATTCCTTTACAATTCCTGTATGCTTCACTCCTTTTTCTACTATTATTGGCTTGCATAGGACTTCTAGTAAATATCCTGTTGATTAAAATCCATAATAGTGGATAACTTTGTTTTTTGCTTTTGGATAATATCTTACAATTCTTTTATCACACTGATATTTGCTACAGATTTTTGATAGGTAGTTTTTATTAAATTAAATTTTTTCTTAAAATTCTGCTTTACTAAAGTATTTGTCATTAATGATCTTTGGTTTATCTAATATTTTTATTCTAGCTAGTACTAAAATCATGATTTTTTTCCTTCAATCGATTCCTGTGGTAAAATTCTTAAAAAGATGTTCTTTACATTCCTAGGAAAAATCCCACTTGATCATGATGTGTGTGTGTATGTGTATTTATGTGTAAATAAACATATATGTATCCATATCACTGGTGTTTTATTATTTCATTTATGTTTTTTGCATTTTGATTCATAAAGGAAATTGCCCCACAATTTTCTTTTCTTTTAATACTGTATTTCTCAGGGTTCTCCAGAGAAACAGAACCAATTACAGATATATATATATTTAATCACATATATACGATTTATTATAAGACATTGGCTCACACAATTTTGAAGACTAACAAGTCCTAAGATACGCAGGGTGAGTTCACAAGCTGGAGACCCAGGAGAGTCAATGGTGTAGTTCCAGTTTTAAGGACACAGGCTTGAGATCTAGAGAGAGCTGATGTTTCAATCTGAATTGAAGACAGGATAAAGCTGATGTCCCAGCTCAAAGGCAGTCAGGCAGGAGGAATCCTCCCTTGCTTGGTGGAGGATCAACATTTTTGTCCCATTCAGGCCTCCAAATAATTGGATAAAGGCCATCCACGTTAGGGAGAGCAATCTGCTTTATTCAGTCCATGGATTTAAAAGATAATTTTATCAAAAAACATTCTCACAGACATACCCAGAATAATGTTTGACTAAAAGTCTGGACACACTGTGGCCCAGTCAAATTGATGCATAAAATTATCTACCACAAATGCCTTTCTTAGTTACCATTACATTAAAATAGATACACACAAATACCTGTAATTTTCTTGCCTTTTAAAATAGTAAATCAATATTTTGTATAAGCTAGAGTTTATTCATTTCTCAAACTTTTAATATCACTTCTAAATTATATTATGCAGGCATGGTGTTACCTTTGTGAATAGATTTTTACTAATGTTCCATAATTTTTGGTCTCTTCAGGTTTTCTTTTTTGACTAAGAATCAGTTAATTTAATAGTCTTGTCAGAGAACTAGCATTTGATTTTGTTGATAGTGTCTATTATTTCTTTACTTTTTTGTCATTATTATTTCCCTCCTCATCTCTTTGATTTTCTGTGCTGTTCTTAAATTGAATACTTATCCTATTAATTTTACATCTTTCTTATTTTCTTAATCTAAGTATTGAAGCTATTATACTTGTTGACCTGAAACAAATAGACTTCCAGATATTTCTCTAGCAAACATAGGTTTATTCTGGATCTGCAGAGAATTGCAATTTGGGGTTGCAAAATGCTGCACATATGAGAGCCATATGCAAGTTGCTGCACAGCAGGGGGGAGGAGAATGCTTTTATAGAGAGGAAGAGGGAGTTGGGAGGGCTGTAGCAAACAAACGGTCCATGACTTTTCGACTGAAAGCTTACCTGGAAAAAAGAATAGTCTTTCTTCTTCCTGTTGGGCTCTGCTATTGTTGCAGGGTGGGAAACCCTTCTTTTCGTCCCAACTCTAGTTGAGGTTTCTGTTTAATAATTTTTTAGACGCTCTAAGTATCTCTTGTTGCTTTTTTTTTTCATTCAGATCTGAATATTAAATGATTTACATTATATTTCTGTGACTTTTGAATTATTTAGAAGTATGGTTTTAAATTGCAAACCACAAGGCTCTTTTCCTATTATTTCTATGAGAGAAGGCTGAACTGACATAACAGAGCAGTCAAAATTGAGTGTTTCCACACTTGGCTCAACAGGAGTCAGTGGACTCAGCTGTACATGGTGATCACCTGAGAAATTCTTCCCTTCCATCTTCTGCCTAACCTGTCCTTTAGGGTTTGCTTGATCTTAATCTGCATTCAGTCAGCAGAAGCAATAGGAGCCTGGAGAAGTGTTCACAACTAGACCTGGCAATGGCATTTGCTACTTATGCTCACATTTTATTGCAGGGTAGTTAGATGCCTGGCTATATTTAACTGCAAAGGAAGCTAGGACTGTAGTTCATTTGGGTTGGCCAAAGAAGGGGAAGAAGATTGAAATGGAAGACTAGCTGGCAGTCTCTGCTGGTTTATGGCTTTTTGTATTTTCTTTTCCCTAGAACACATTGTATGATTTAAATAATTTGGTACTTGTTAAGACTTGTTTTGTAGTGTAATGAAGTTCAAATTTTGTAAATGGTACACATATGATTCTTGAAAAGAATACTATTTTACTGTTATTCAGGGTTCTTTATGCATCCATGAGATGCAGTTTATTGTGCTATATGAATCTTCTACATACTTATTTTTTCCTACTTTGTATATCTTTTTGAGAATTATGTTTTAAAATCTGCCACAATGAATGTGTATTTATCAATTTCTCCATGATATTTTCTCAATGTATAGCTTGTCTTTATATTAAGGTTATGTTGTTGAGAACAAGTGTGTTTTATTTTGTTATTCTGAAAAACAGTTTTTCTTTTATCAACTCATTAGTTCTTTATCTTTACTTTACTTGCCTAAATTCCCTTCTGTCTAATATTGATAATACTATACCAGTTTTCTTTTGGTTAGTATTTGTGTGCATTACATTTTCTACCCTTTGCTTTCAAAATTTGTTTCATTGTGTTTAGGTATTAAACAGAAAAAGCTAGATTTTTCTTTCACTACAATTCAAGAATCTGTTGTTTTCAAAGCGATGATCATGAATCTGCGAAAACACTCTGATTCATATTTTAAGTGGGCTTCTGGGTTGGTGAAAACATGGAGTTGCTGGGAGGGTGGTGTGCCTGGACTCCAGAGCACGGAAGCTCCACAACTTTTCCCCGTACTTTGCCCTTTGGAAGAGATGCATTAGGCTGTTCCTGGGTTATATCCTTTTATAATAAACTGGTAGTCTAGTAAGGAAAAAAATTTTGTGGACTGTTGCCCACCGTCTTATTATGTGCTTACTTTGTGTTTTTAAATATTATGCCTGATTTTTTGGTTACTCTCATTTTTTTGCTTTCCTTTATAATGGTTATATTTTTTATTTCTTTCTTCTAATTTGGATTTTGTATCATTTACATTCTATTCATGTTATTTTATATTCTTACATTTTAACATGTTTATTTGACTTAAAAATTCTAAAATAAATTTCATGGTCTCACTCTTCAGCCAATAAAAATGCCTTAGAAAACATGAAATTTTTACCATGTTCTTCCCATCTTACATGAAGAAAGGTCTACTGTTTGGTTTAACCTTGTTTTAAAATTCCCAACACTGGCTTTTTGTTTAAAAATACAGTTACTTCTTACTTTATTTAAAAGTATGTTTACAAATTTTCTGCTAGTCATGCTTTTTAGGATTTTTACTCTTTCCTTCTAGGTACAATTTCCTTCTCATTAAATATTTCCTACCATAAGAATTGTTATTTTTGTTTGTTCTCTTTTAAGGTATTTCAATGCCCCTGTATTTTCAGAGTAACCCTAAAGTTTGATTTAGCCTTTGTTTCTTTTGGAGCCTCTCAGAGTTCCTGGCTCCAGTTCTGTTATTATATTAATTTCTTATATCATGATTCTGATCCCTGGAAGGTCCCAGATTCCTCACTTCTCTGAGGTTTTCCTTCCTTTCTCCCTTCCTCCCTCCTTTCTTTCTTTCTCTTCTTCCTTCCTTCCTTTCTTTCTTTCTTCCTTCCTTTTTCTTTCTTTCTTTCTTTCTTTCTCTTTCTTTCTTTCTTTCTTTCTTTCTTTCTTTCTTTCTTTCTTTCTTTCTTTCTTTCTTTCTTTCTTTCTTTCTTTTTCTTTCTTTCTCTCTTTCTCTCTTTCTTTCTTCTTTTCTTTCTTCTTCCTCTCTGCCATATTTTTCCCCTGTAGCACTTACCTAGGCTGGTGGGTCAAGAGCTTCTTATTACTTTTCCTTGAAAGCACAGCTCATTCAAAATTTCATCTTTATACATATCTATTAGTTCCATTTTCCTAATTCACACAGACCCAAATCCATGTCTTCTGTCTCCACACGGAGGTCAGAACCCAAGTCCTTGCACCTCACTGATTATTATCTAGAATTGAAACTCTTTACTGCTTTATCTTTGAATTCTCCCTTTATTTCTGGCATAAAATAAATTCATTTTCTTCCTTTTAATATTGGGTATGTGTTTTTTTATATATATCTAGTTTTTTTTAAGTGTTGGCATCTGGAGGAAAATTGAAGTTAGCTCTAGCCAACATATTTCAAGTTTTACATTGATTTCAAAGATAAAGTAATACTTTTGTGGGGCTTTGATGTGTTAAGCATTTTATTCTTTAAACCTACTTGGTCTAACCTCATCTATGTATAGACCTTTTAATTATGAAGGTCTATAAGAATAAAATAGCTAGTTATTTTACCAGCAAAATGGGTTTATTTGGGAATAGCAGAAAATTGCAATTTGGGACAGGCAAGCTATGGTGAATTATGGGCAAGTGTGGAGATCAAAGGTGAAGGGTTTACTTTTATTAGGTTTTAAGAGGAAACTGGGGTGGGTTGTCTTGAACAAAATTTCATTGAAGAAGAACAAGAGTTCAAGGTTCTGGTGGTTTCTCATGGGCTGCAAGCAGTTATTAGAGGGTTGTTGCTGGGGCAGGGAGGGATCTTCCTTCTTTTCTTAAAAGCAGGAGATAAAATGACCATGTGATTAATGTCATTGCTTGTCAAAATTATTCTTATCGTCCTTCCTCCTGCTGATTATGCAGGCTGCACGGAGTGGTGAGCGTTTGAGAGCCCCCCCTTCAGGGCTTCCAGACTCCATTTTAAATGAGGTTTCCTTTCTTTCTTTTCGCATAATCAAGTCCTTTAACCCAATTGGTCTAAAACTAGCTAAACATTAGACCTTTTACATAAGACAAATTTTCAAAAATAAGGCCTACACATCCCTCCCACCCCCATTCTCATTTAATCATCTAGCATGAAATGTGGAAACTGGTGTTTTTAAAAGCTCTTTATGAGTTTCTAATGTCAAACAGGTTTTGGAATCACTAATTTTACCATTTTCAATCTTATATCACTTGTGTCTTTTTTCTACAATAAAGATATCTAATTCTCAGTGTTGTTATCATGAAGAAAAAAAATTCTGTAGAAAAATTTGTTTGAAGATTATAAAGGGCCACATTCCAGTTTATTATATATCATACACAGTAGGAGATAAGAAATTATACTCTGAGGAGAAAGAAAAACCAAATTATTTGTAACCATGGGTTCCTTCTGTTGGATATTTTACTAATAGATGTTCCTCTAAACGTTGTATTATAAGGTGCTCTATTTTTAGTCAAATATTTTCAAACTATTTTTCTTGTAACCAGTGGTATCATAAATATCATTGTACTTATATCCTTCAGTAGTTTTGTCTTAGGTTTTTTTTTTTTTTTTTGCGGTACGCGGGCCTCTCACTGTTGTGGCCTCTCCCGTTGCGGAGCACAGGCTCCGGACGCGCAGGCTCAGTGGCCATGACTCACGGGCCTAGCCGCTCCGTGGCGTGTGGGATCTTCCCGGACCAGGGCACGAACCCGTGTCCCCTGCATCGGCAGGTGGACTCTCAACCACTGTGCCACCAGGGAAGCCCCTTGTCTTCATTTTTGTAGAAGATTCTTAAAGATGTCTTAAAGACTGCTGTGCCAATGGGTATTTGTTTTTGAAATTTGAATAGATATTGCGTATCAGAATTTTACCAACAATGAATGGGAGTGTTCATTTTCCTTCAACCTCTACAGTGCTGGTTGTAATGAGATTTTGGAGATTAAAAATTCAGTTGTTGAATTTTGTGTGTCAGATTAGTGCTGTATAAGAGAAAATGGAAACATTTTGGGTAACAAATTCGTGTTCTCCTTTATCATTAGCCCTGGTAAACTGCCTTGCAGGCAAAAATAGTTTTCCTCTGCCTACCTCCCTGATCTAATTTCCTCCTACTCTTTCATCATGCCAAATTTATTCAGTTACAAAGATGTTTAGTTGTGCTGTTTCAGAGCCATCAAACTTTGCTTTTCAGCCATTGTTTTCTGCTAAAATGTTAGCTCCTCAGAAAGCCTTTCCCAGACCATTATTAGTTTGCTAGGGCTGCCATAATAGAGGACCACAAACTGAGTGTCTTAAATCAAGGGTCCCCAACCCCTGGGCCATGGACCAGTACTGATCTCTGGCCAGCAAGAGGTGAGTGGCGGGCAAGTGAGCAAAGCTTCATCTGTATTTATAGCTGCTCCTCATTGCTCACATTACCGCCTGAGCTCCACCTCCTGTCAGATCAGTGATGGCGTTAGATTCTCATAGCAGTGCAAACCCTACTGTGAACTGTGCATGTGAGGGATCCAGGTTGCTCACTTCTTATGAGAACCTAATGCCTGATGATCTGAAGTGGAGCTGAGGCAGTGATGCTAGTGCTGGGGAGCGGCTGCAAACACAGATTATCATTAGCAGAGAGGTTTGACTGCACAGAGACCGTAATAAATCAATTGCTTGCGGACTCATAACAAAACCCAATCAGTAAGTAGCAAGTGAAAATTAAGCTGCATTTGGTGGCAGGCTTTATAGTAGCAAGTGAGTTGATGTACTTCAATTGCACATCTGCATCTGGTGGCAGGCTTTAAGTCAGAATCCAACACTTAATTTAGTATGCGTGGCTTGCCCATTATTTTATTTACCACTTCCATCTGTGCCTCTTTCCCACACTGCACACTTGTCCCAGTCACAGTTTTGGTAAGCCCACAAGCTAACCCTAGCCAAAATGAGTAAAAAACAAACGTTGCTGGAGAGCTTCTTTGAAAAGGGGGAAAGACCCAATGATGAGACAACAGAAGAGTCTAAGACTGCCAACAGAAAGAAGGCTATATTTAAAAGAAAATACCAAGAGTCCTACTTAAATTATGGGTTCATTGTAACAGGTGATTCACATTCTCCAACCCTGCTTTGTATAATATGTGGCAACAGGCAATCCAGTGAAGCCATGAAACCTTCAAAACTGCTTCACCACATGGAGACCAAGCATCCTGCATTAAAATACAAGCCTTTGGAGTTTTTCAAAAGAAAAAAATATGAACACGAAGAACAGAAGCAATTATTGAAGGCCACCACTTCATCAAATGTGTCTGCACTAAGAGCATAATTCTTAGTGGCTAACCACATTGCTAAAGCTAAGAAGCCCTTTACTATTGGTGAAGAGTTGATCCTGTCTCTGCTAAGGACATTTGTCGTGAACTTTTAGGAGAGGCTGCAGTTCAAAAGGTGGCACGTGTTCCTCTTTTGGCTAGCACCATAACTAGACGAATTGATGAAAAAGCGGAGGATATTAAGGCACAATTTTTAGAGAGGATTAATGAGTCACCGTGGTACCCAGTCCTGGTTGACAGGTCTACCAACGTTGACAACAATGCAACAATGCTTGTTTTTGTGGAATATATTTTTCAGGAGGATATGCATGAGGATATGTTATGTGCACTTTTGTTGCCAACCAACACCACAGCTGCAGAACTATTCAAGTCTTTGAATGATTACATATCAGGAAAACTGAATTGGTCATTTTGTGTCCGTTTATGCATGGATGGAGTGGTTGCCATGACTGGATGGCTTTGTGGTTTCACCACTCGGATCAAAGAGGTCACTTCTGAATGTGAATCTACGCACTGTGTTATCCATAGAGAAATGCTGGCTAGCCGAAAAATGTCACCTGAACTTAACAACGTTTTGCAGGATGTGATTAAAATTACCAGCCACATTAAAGTACATGCCCTTAACTCACATCTGTTTGCGCAGCTCTATGAGGAGATGGACGCAGAGCACACGTCTTCTCTTATACACAGAAATGAGATGGCTTTCTAAAGGTAGATCACTGGCCAGAGTTTTTGAGTTATGAGAGCCACTCCAGAGATTTCTTTTAGAAAAACAGTCATCACTGGCAGCACATTTCAGTGACACAGAATGGGTCACAAAACTTGCTTGTGTGACATAATCAACCTGCTCAACGAACTCAATCTGTCACTTCAGGGGAGAATGAAAACTGTGTTCAAGTCAGCAGATAAAGTGGCTGCATTCAAAGCCAAACTGGAATTATGGGAGCGAGGAGTGAACATTGGGATTTTTGACGTTTCAAACATTAATGGGGCTTTTCAAAGAGATTGAACCAGGGCCTACTTTATCCCAGCTGGTGCATGATCACTTATCTCAGCTTTCAAAAGAGTTTGAGCATTTCTTCTCAACCACAAAACACCCCCAAACTGGGATGGAATGGATCCGCAACCCATTTGTGAGTAAGCCGGGTGAATCGAATTTGTCCATGATAGAGGAGGATCAACTGCTTGAGATCACAAATGATGGTGGCTTTAAGAGTGTGTTTGAGACAACTTCAAATCTCCATACGTTCTGGATTAAAGTCAAGGCGGAGTATCCTGAGATTGCCACAAAAGCACTGAAAAGCCTGCTTCCATTTCCAACATCATTTCTTTGTGAAGCAGGGTTTTCTGCAGTGACAGCAACCAAAAGGAGATTAAGGAGCAGGCTGGACATAAGCAACACACTTCGGGGGTCACTGTCTCCCATCACCCTGGATGGGACCATCTAGTTGCAGGAAAACAAGCTCAGGGCTCCCACTGATTCTGCATTATGGTGAGCTGTATGATTATTTCATTATATGTTACAATGTAATAATAATAGAAATAAAGAGCACGATAAATGTAATGCGTTTTAACCAATACCATTCCCCCCCACCCCACCCCGGTCCATGGAAAAATTGTCCTCCATAAAACCGGTCCCTGGTGCCAAAAAGGTTGGGGACTGCTGTCTTAAGCAGCAGGGATTTATTTTCCAGAGTTCTGGAGACTAGAAGTCTGAGATCAAGATGTTGGTAGTGTCCATTTCTTCTATGGCCTCTCTCTTTGATTGTAGATGGCCATCTTCTTCCTGTGTCTTCACATCATCTTCCCTTTATATGTGTCTGTGACTAAATTTACCTTTTTTTCTAAGGGTATACCAATCATATTGGATTAGGCCTACCCTAATTACCTCATTTTAACTTAACTATCTTCCAATATTTTCATATTCTGAGGTACTGGGAATTAGAACTTCCACATATGAATCTGGGGGGGGACACAATTCAGCACATAACACCACCCTTTAAAAATATAGTACTTCTGTCATGCCCTCATCCTTCATATATTATTACATATGATCACTTTTTCACATTCATTGGCTTATTTATCAACCATCACTCCCACCAGAATGTAAGGTTTATGAGAATACTAGCTTTTCCTGTCTTAGTCACTGCTGTATATCCGAGGCCTAGAAATATGCTTAGCACAAAATATGTTCTCAGTAATTACGTGCCAAATGATGAATATATAAATTATAGATAGTATGAGAATACACAAAAGACAGTGTTGTTATGAGTTAACACTCTACTATGCAGCTGAGTTTTCCAATTCTGTGCTTGAAATTTTTTTTTTGTGGTACGCGGGCCTCTCACTGTTGTGGCCCCTCCTGTTGCGGAGCACAGGCTCCGGACGCGCAGGCTCAGCGGCCATGGCTCACGGGCCCAGCCGCTCCGCGGCATGTGGGATCTTCCCAAACTGGGGCACGAACTCGTGTCCCCTGCATCGGCAGGTGGACTCTCAACCACTGCGCCACCAGGGAAGCTCTATGCTTGAAATTTAACTCAAAGTACGTTGCCAAGTGATCAACTGGTTTTATTTTGTACATTGTACAAATATTTAAAGTCAGTTTAATTATTTTCTCTGCTTTTACTTATCTGTATTAGCTAGGGCTGCCATAACAAAATACAAAACTGGACGACTTAAACAACAAGATCAAGGTGTCAGCAGGCTTAGTTTCTTCTGAGGCCTTTCTCCTTGGCTTACAGATGGCCACCTTCTCTGTGTCTTCACATGGTCTTTTGTCTGTGTGTAGGTACCCCTGCTGTCTCTCTGTGTCCAAATTTCCTTTTCTTATAAGGATGCCAATTAGATTGGATTAAGAACACTAAAGGCCTCCTTTTAACTTAATCTCCTCTTTAAATGCCCTGTCTTCAAATACAGTCAAATTCTGAGGTACTGGGTGTTAGGGCTTCAACACAGCAATTTTTAGGGAGACATAATTCAGTCTATAACAATATCTATTTCTACCTCAGGGTTACATATTTTTTGGGTAAATTTAAGGATGATTTTAATACCTGTGTCAGAATTAATTTCTCAGTATTTTGTAGCTGTGAGTAGACTGTGTACTTTTTTATAGGCATATATATTTGTCATATTTGTTTGGATTCTGAATAATGACCATGGTATTAAATATATTCACCATTTTTATAATAAAGAAAAGTTCACTCAACATGGATTTACATATTGTATGACTAAAATTTGCAAGTCATAATTCTATATCAGTGCTTTAAAATTTTCAATTTTGTATAATTGTGCTCAGACTGCCTAGAGAGATAAGGTTCCGTATCAGTGTAGGTTCATAAACAGGCTTGTGAAACACCTGTTGGAGGTATTCTAGAATGGATGGAAACATTGAATTGGGAATTAATATTCAAAGTTTCAGAGGCTCCTTCTGTGTCTTGGAAATGATGATTTTACTCATGCTTCTATTCCTATATTCCTATATTCCTAAACTCACATGTGCATAAAGTGACTGTTTTCCATTTTAGGAAGATGAGCTAAATTGCTGGGTAAAATTTGTAAAGTTCATCTATCATAAAAATCAACCACAGAATTTAAGCTTTCAAAACGTTTGGAAATATTCATCAAAACACACACATATTACAGACACAGACACACAGTTATTTAGGTAAGTTTGCCTGATATGTAAAGTATAGTTGAACTCCTCATCATGTCATAGGTCATGTATTATTTTTAGATATGAAACATGTTTTATGATTTTAATATGCTGCATGTTTTGTTATACTGACTGAAAATATATAGTGGCATGTTGCTAACTTTATGAGGAAAACATCTAGTGCCTATGTGAGTGGAATTCTAATTGAACAGATGGCTCCTACAGGTGAAGACTATAAAGAGAAAATATTTCTTCACCTTATTGAAGTGCTTTATGCTACAATATTTGATTAAACTCCTTACAGGAAGCAGAAAATACTTGGAAACATACACGTTTTGAAGTTTGTAGAAGCTTTATACATAAAATACATATATACTAATCTTTCACTCCTTTATTCCGTTGATTACTGGCAAAATTCTGTAGTCAGTTAACATAGCTGAAATGAAGTACTTATCTCTCAGAAATCATTACATTACAAATTAAATTTTAGTACAATTCAATTTGTGTAAGTTTCATTGAAGACTGAAGTCTTACTGGTTAAAGTATCATTGTCATCTCAGTTATTTTTTCCCTTTGGTAATGTGAATTAGCCTCTTTTATGATGTTACCGATAAGAGAAAGATACGTTTTAGAATGGTTCATTTTCTTGCATTTTGGAGTAGTTCACTTTTAATAAATTTTATCTTAAATATAATCTTACATTGATGTCTGGATGGTCATAAATATATAATAATCATAGAACCCTTTTATGGTGAATCTAATTTATAAATAAAGAGAATACAGAATATTCATAATTTACATCTTAAACATAAGGAAGTCTTATAAATATATGCTGTATTGAACAAAGATCTTATGACACATTTGTCACTTAGTCTTACTCTTTTATGGTCAAATTCTGAATTATGATCATTTCAAAATTGTAATTTGTGGATAGAATAGATGTGTAAGGGTTAGTTGGGAATGAATGAAATGTCCATAAAAGTAATCTCAGTTGTCAAGTGACTGCTCACCTACTAAAGGATCAGTACTTGAAGAAGCACTTTAAGTACATGTTCTTAAAGCTGCATGTAAAGTCAGGTGATTTACTAAGAATGGATATATTCCTGCACAAGTAGCATTCATTATTGACCTGAGAATGAGGGAATTTATGAAATAAATGTGCATGCAAATTATTATCTCTTAGAGTTGATTTTTTTCTTCCTAAAAAAATGATTATTTAAAACTTGAGCAAATAGGAAATACAATTTAAACATCTTTGAAAATTACCTTTATTAAACATACAGTCCTGTGCTCTTTTAAAGCCTGGATTAAACACAATTGATATTGACTTTAATGTCTAAGAATTTCTTCAATTTCCACCTTTTCAATTCAATCATTTGTTAGGCTAGAGTACTAGAATTAAAAAAGAAGAATCCAGTTACTTTCACCGGAAAAATCAATGCAATTATTTAGTGAGCAAGTCTGCTGAGATTCATACATTTAACTCTTTAAGGTATGTAATACATTTTGGAAGGACAGGAAAATCATTTATTGGGTACTTTTCCTGAGTATTAGATAGTTTACATGTTTTTAAGCTTACCTTCAAACTACCATGTGACAAAAACGAAGGTCTTAAGTAATAGCAAGGATTCAAACTCAAAACTCTGACTCCAAAGTATTTGACGTTTTTAAAATATGTATTTTATAAAAGACAGACTATGGAAATATTTTGTCAAGAAAGCCATAACCCTGAATGAATTGAGGCTTCCAAAAAAAATGTCCAAAATGTCTCAGTATTACTTACCTATTTTATACATATTAGTATATATATGTCAATCCCAATCTAAAAACCTGCTGTATAAAAAAAGAAAAAAAAAAGAAAAAAATGTCTCAGTAAACTCAAATGGACATTTAAGGACTTATTTAAGTCAGAGAAGATAAATAAGAAAGAAAAATTCTACACATATTTGGGATATGTGTTATCATATTAGCAGATGAAAAGAGAAAGCACTAGTTAACAATTAGTTTGCTATTATTTTTTGTATGGAAAATTATTATTAATGCTTACGCTTAAGTGGGTAAAAAATAACCTAATCCTGTTTGCATTCCCCATTCTACCCAGTTTCCATTCACACCCTATAGGTAATCAATTTAATTTCTTCATGTCATTTTTTTTCCCGCACTATTGAGCAGATACACGTGTATTTTCTTTTTTCTCCATTCTTACATAAAACTAGCATATTATGCATATGAATTTGTACTTTGCTCTTCCATTTAATGGTATGGCCTGGATATCACTCCATATGTGTATATAGAGCTCTTCCTCATTCTTTTCACAGTTGCATAATACTCCATTGTACTGGTTCCATAGTTTATTCAACCATTCTTTTAGGTACGGGCATTTGGATTGTTTCTAAAATTTTGCAATTAAAAATAATACTGTTATCAATAGCCTGGTATATATGCATTTTTTGTCTTGTTGGAGTTGTGTATAATCAGAGTAAATCCCTAGAAGTGGGAATTCTGGATCAAAAAGTAATTAATTGTGTTAGTTTATTGGGTATTTCCTTCCAGGAGTGTTTAGCATTTGCTTTCCCAGCCATATATGATAATGCCAGATTTCCCATACTCTTGCCAAGAGAATGGGATTTCATTCATTTTCACCAACCTGTTGAGACATGTTATCTTAATGAGGTTTTAATTTATATTTCTCTAATTATGAGTGAGGATGAATATCGTTACACACACTTAAGGGCTATTTTTATACCTTTAATGTGAATTATTTTTTTTGTTTTTTTTTTCCCCTAATTTTCAATTGGGTTTTTGGCCCAGTATCTCTAATTTTTATGAGTTACCTATTAAGAGCATTAACCCTTTATCTGTGGTATATATTACGAGCTTGCAATATTTAATTTTATGTTTGTCAGTTGTCTTTTGACTTCCCTTATGTTTTTTTTGCCAAGAAATTTGCTGCCAGTTCTAGGTGAAGTTATTGATAGTAGTTTATTGTTTCTTGGTTTTGAGTTTACAGTTAGAAAGTCTTGTCCTGACCTCAAAATTAAAGAGAAATTCATATATATATATTTTTCTAGTACTTGTATGGCTCCATTTGTTTTTGTTTTTTACATTTAAATTGATGATCCATTTTGAATTAAGTTCTTGAATATGGTGGTGAAGTGTATGGATTTAATTTTATATTTTTCCAAATGGCTAACCAGTTGTCCTGCAACACATTAAAATGTCCTTCTTTGCCTTATTAATTTGAAATGCCACCTTTAACATATAACATATGATAAATTTCCTGTATGCACTTGTATCTCTTTCTGGACCTTTATTCTATCCCAATGATCTGTTTGTCCATTCATGTACCAGTACCATATAGTTTTAGTTAATAGAGCACTCAGCATAATATTTTTTGATATTGATCCAGTTTGTGGCATGTATCAATAGTATGTCTTTTTTAATTCCTGATACATTAATAGTATTATATATTAGTATAGAATATATATAATAGTATTCCATTCTATTAATATATCATGGTTATTTAGCCATTTTCCTGTTGATGGGCACCTGGAATGTGTTCCAACTTGGTTATTTTGAATAAAGCTGTTAGGAATATTATTTTAAAATTCTTTCTGAGGATATCTATTTAAAATTCTTTGAGTAAATACCTAGAAGTAGAATTATTGTGATATGGGACAATAATTTTTGTTTGTTTGATTTAGAGAGAGTTTTTAAAAGTTTTAAAATAAATTGTGAAACATTTTCCAAACTTGGTTTGCCATTTTACAAATTCACCAATAATGTATCAGAGTTCTGATTGCTCTACATCCTTGCTAATATTTGGTGAAGCTAGTCTATTTTTATTTTTTGCCTCTGTGATTAGTCTGGAGTGAGATTCATTGTAGATTTATGTTTCATTTTTCTCATATCTCATACTAAAAAATGATGTTCAGCATTTTTTGAATGTTTATGACAGTTTTTTTTTTCCTCCTTTCTGAGGAGGAAACTATCATTAAAATAGTTTTCCTTTTTAAAAACAATTTTGACACCTGAAACTAACACAACATTGTAAATCAGCTATTCTCCAATAAAATTAAAATAGATAAATAGAAAGAAAGAAAGAAAGGAAAAACAATTTAGAGGTGTATAGACTTCATATGTATTCTGGATACCAACCTCTTGTCAGCTATATGTTCTGTGAATACTTTTCCAAGTCTTTGGATTATCTTTCCTTTTTGTAATGTAATCTTTTGGTTTCATCACTTTGAGCCCTCTCACATAGACCTTTGCCTACACACAATAATATGACATTCTCATACACTTTCTCCTAGTAGTTTTACAGATTTAATTTTCAAGACTATGATCCATTTCAAATTAATTTTTGCTTATGATCTTAGGAGTCATTATATTTTAGATATTCAGTAGTTTCAGCACTATTTGTTGTAAACTCTTTTAACTATTGGATTCTTTTGGCATCTTTGTTCAAAAGCAAATAACAGGGGAGATGGGGAGATGTTGATCAAAGAGTACAAACTTCCAACGATATGATAAATAAATTCTGGAGCTCTAATGTACAGCATGGAGATTATAATTAATAATACTGAATTATATACCTGAGAGTAGCTAATAAAGTAGATCTTAAATGTTCTCACCACAGGAAAAAATGATAATTATGTGATAATGATTAAGGTGTTAGCTAATACTATGGTATTAATCATTTTGCAATATATGTGTATCAAATCAACACATTGTGCACCTTCAGCTTACACAGTTGCATGTCAATTATATCTCAATCAAACTAGAACAAAGACCAAATAACTGTAAAAATGTGGCTGTAGTTCTGGTCTCTTTATTATATTCTACTGATCTGTTTGTCAGTTCTTATGCTGGTACCACACTGTTTTGATTATTGTAGCTTTACAATAAGTGTCGAAGCCAGGTAGTATAAGTCCTCCAACTTTATCCTTCCTTTTCAGTATTGCTTTAAGATTCCTTTTTATCCATGCATATTTTAGAATTGGTTTGCCAAATTCTTGAGAAAAAAATCTGTTGAGATTATGATTGGGATCTGTTATATCTATAGAGCAATATGGAATTTATGTCTTCAGTATATTGCAACTACTAGTCTTGGAACATGGCATATCTCTCCTTTTTTGCCTTTATTAATTTCTCTTAGGAATGTTATGTATTTTTCAGTTTAGAGATCTCAAATATGTTTGATTACATTTATTCCTAAGTATTTTATGTTTTTAGATATTTTTGCAAATCAAAATTTAAAAATCATTTATTTTCCAATTATTATATACTGAAAATATATACTTTATATTTTATATTGTCCATATACCTCAAGACCATGTTAAATTCACTTATTAGTTCTAGTGGTAGTTTTGTTAATTTCTTAAGATGTACCTCATGCACAATTATTCTCTGCAAAATGGAGTATTGTGTTTTCTTTCTTTTTAAAAATTTGTATGTCTTTTACTTCTTTTTCTTGCTAACTTGCAGTGCCTAAGTGCTCCAGTACAATGTTGAATAGAAGTGGTGAGAATAGACACTTTTGCTTTGTTCCTGATCTTGGGAAGGGAGGGTGATTATTGTATATTTATCTTTAGTTATGATGTTGGCAGGAAGTTTTACATGCATGATCCTTTAACAATCGAAGGAAGCTTTTATCTATTCCTGAAAGTCTGAGTTTTTTATCATGGATAGATGTTGCTTTCTGACAAACTATTTTTCTAGATTTATTCCAATGACCATATAAAATTTCCCCTTTACTCTATTAATAGTATGCCTCATGAGCACAAATTTTCAAATTTTCAAATGTCAGCAGCATTCCTGACCTATACTCAGTAAATGTCAGTAGCTCCCCATCAAATGGTGACAATGGAAAGTGTTGCCAAACGTTGCCAAATGTCCCCTGGGAGGCAAAATCACCTCCAGTTGAGCACACCCCTTTAAAGTAATGCACCTCTTCTTCATGCACACAGAGATTTCCATCAATTTTTATGGCATTACTTTTACTATGAAATGACTACCAGCAACCACCTGACATTTGGGTAAAGGCCCACAATAAAGAATGTCTTAGTTTATGCTCTTCCAAATTTGAGACAAAGATTTGAGTGCAAGTAGTTTATGTGGGAGGAGATCACAGGAAATAGTGATACTGGAATGGAGGTGTAAGGAAAAAGAAGGGAACGAGACTGTATTGGTTAGGTTAATTAACAGGTTCTGGTTATGGACAACTTGGACTCATTCCTGTCTGGGATCTCTGGGAGGTTTCAAATATGTGAGTTTTCCTACCTGAGGGCAAAAAAAAGCTGAGGCATGTATCCACCAACTTTCATGTTTGGGAGATGTTTCCTGAGGCATTAATTTCCTCGCATTTCAACTCAGCCTTCCCCATGGCAAGACTAGGGACTCAAGTCCAGAGAATACCCACAAGCAAAACACTTTCAGGTACTTAGAGTAGAAAGCAATTAGAGAGCAACAGTACAGTGAATGCCAAAGGCACAATTGGCAGGTTACCATTAGTGTTTGATAGAGTGACCAAAATAAACTACAAAGAAAAAAAAAAGTACCTGGAAAAAAGACAGAAAATACAATATATAAAATACTTAAAATTTCTCTCCTTGAGGGTTTCCCTGGTGGCACAGTGGTTGAGAGTCCGCCTAACGATGCAGGGAACATGGGTTCATGCCCCGGTCTGGGAAGATCCCACATGCCGCGGAGCGGCTGGGTCCGTGAGCCATGGCTGCTGAGCCTGCGCGTCCGGAGCCTGTGCTCCACAACGGGAGAGGCCACAACAGTGAGAGGCCCGTGTACCGCAAAAAAAAAAAAAAAAAAAAAAAAAAAAAGACAATTATTATATCCAAGAGACCCTCAACTATGCAAAACAAGATAGACAATCTGAGAGCATTAATTCCATTAGCAGTCAACAATATTTATACAATTGTTGTATTGATATAATTAACATTATTGACATAAATATATTAAGAGAATGGAGGAGATAGAATAATGATGTAAGATAAAATTTTAGTCTATTATAACATATAATGACTAAGATTGATATATCAAGATGTGAACTATGGAAATGAATATTAGGAAAAACAGCTAAAATGTTAAAAAATTATCTTCCTCTTGAGAGAAAAACTAGGAAAAGAGATGTGGTCAAAAACTACTGATTTTTCCTTTAATTTGATAATATTACATTTATTACTGTATATTTTACTTTTAAGTTATCTTGCCTATATTTTTTCATTAAATAATAAAAGGGAATATTTAAAGATAAAATAAATTATTTTTCATAGCTACTATTTAATTCTGGTTATATATATTCTGGTTAATATACAAATATTGTTATATAACAAAATAAAATATTTTAAATGCAATTATTAATAAACTTCATGGAAATATTAATAACAAAAAATTAGCCCTTATTTACCATAATATTGCATTAAATATTTATAAACATTTAATCTCTTACTGTTGGTACCCAGTAGTACCTGGTTTAGATGGCAATAGAATAAAATATAGAGATTACAAAAATAATTGAAAATAAAAGAAAAAAATGGTGCAACAACAAAAAAAGTCAAGAAATATCAAGAGCTAATCAGAATTGCACTCATTTGCTCAACAGATTCAAATCAATCAATAAATGTTTTCTTCATTATTGATTTAATCAAGTTTGAAATTATGCCACAGTTTTTTCATATAATTTAGAAACTGTAGGTTTACTTTTAGTGTGATTTATGTTTTTCAAGCTATATTAGAATATAAAGAGCATTATTTTTTCAACTTTAAAGTTCTATTGGTCCTTTAAATTAGATATAAACCACGGTGCTGTGCATCTCCTAAGCAACGTATCCTCAGTTTTAGCAAGGGATCCTAGTATCACACAAAAAAATTGAGAAGTACTTAGAATTATTTTTATATTTATAAAATATACATTATACTTATAATCATTATTGACAACTGAAATGGTTTGCAAAGTCCAAGAGTAAAGAAACTTATTAACTTCATTTAAGCCAGTGAATCCCAAATTACCTTCTTTGCAGAATAATATTTTAGTAAACCATTTAAAAAAATGACTTGTCCAGTGAAAAGTCTTTGAAAAACTTAAACTTTGAAAGCCTTGAAATAGGGGCAGATCAGCACATGAATTGGCCATTGTTTATGTAGCTCCTTGCAATATAAAGTTTAATTTGTATTTTGATATTTTATATTTGATTGATACTGACTAGGATTTATTCTTATTTGCATATATTGTGTGAGTAATTAGAGAGCAATGAGTGGGAATCTGAAAAAATGTAAGTGATGCTATGAGAGATTATAATAGGAAGGCTAAATGTAATTCAAGGATTCAGGAAAGACTTTGCTGTGGAAGAGTTATTTAAGCTAAGATATGCAGGATAAGCCATGGATAGTCAATTAGGTGTTTGAGAATAGAAGTACATTACAGGAAAAGAATCAGCATATAAAGGAGCTCTGAATGATGCCTGGAACAATGGAGAAACTAAAAGAAGGTTAAGTGTGATGAAATACAAAATATAGGTGGGACACATTGAAAGATGAACCAGCAGTGACAGACAAGGGCTAGATGCTGCAAGGTATTATATGTGACATTGAAGATTTTGGTTTGTACTCTAAGGAAGGGAATGAGGATTGTGGAGAGTGAGATGACCAATGTAAGTATTTAAATAACCTTGTACGTGTGTGTATTACACACATATAGGGGTTGATTGAGAAGGAATTATATGTTTGTCTTTGTCTTTGTCATTGGTGAGTGTCCAGTTATGACACAGAAATAACACTGGTTATTTTAATGAGACCATAGTATACAAAAAAAACCTGAAGTACTGGTAATGAGCAAAAAGCCAAAAGGGAATGCTGAGATACGGAAGTAGTAACTTCAGAAAGCAGATGTCTTTCCTGAGGTTTGTGGAATTAAGGAAAAATGTCGAACTTGTTAAAAATTTAAAAACTTGGGGGAAGATATCATGAAGCTGGTTCTCAGACTTATAGAGGACACTGCTTGGCTGGTCCTGGTGTTCTAATATTAGGGGAGGGGCAATGCTGGGATGGAACCATGTAGAAGATGCTAGCTGTTGGTACTGTTGTCTCTGAGGGAATCCAATGAGAGTATTTCTGGGGTTGTTGGAAAGACAACAAACCGGGATCAACTACTGCTGCTGGTTTCAGTGGTCACGACAAGGATGAAAAATCACTGCTAAGCTAACACTATTAGGAATAGGAAGGAAATAGCCTGACACTGTTTCCCTCCTCTAGGCTTCCAGTCCTCTCCAGCACTCTCAATTAATAGATCCCAACAGAAAATCAGTTATTCCCTTAGCCAACTCTATTTCTTTATAATATTATTACTGTCAGATATTATACTATCCTGTATTTATGCTTGTTTACTTTCTCTTCAGTATCATGCAAGCCACATAAGAACACATTTTTGTTTGCTTTATTTACTGTTTTCTCCCTACTACCTTGAGAAGTGAAATGCACTGAGCAGGCACTCAGTAAATATTTGTATATTAAGGAACGAATGAGTCCCATATAGCTCTTCTTGATGCCAGTTCTTCATTCTGGGATCCTGTCCATTACTTATGATAGAGTCTTTGCCAGTGTAGACTTCTACCTGTTCCTGACTTTTGGCTTCATATATAACCTTTCTCTATAGGGAAGAGAAAAATATTTTCCATAATCTTATCTCTCCTTAGATATTAGTCATTTCCTATTAGATTTGTCTCACCATTTTACCTGTAATGACTATGTAAGAATGACTGAATAGTGATTTTTATGACTGTATGAACTCTCAATTATAACATTATTTAATTACAGTGTCTTAAAGTGACTAAGATCATGGACCCAGGAAAAGGAATCTTTCCAGATTTTGTTTTTTTATAAACTAAAAACTTTGGTGATTTAGACTAAGTTTTATGTTGCTGTAATCTCATAAAATTTTAACCATGTTTAAAGAGAATGAAATCTCTTACTTTAATGAATGAAGCTACTTTCTGCCAAAATATAACATCATGCAATCATAATTTTATTGTTTCTAGCATTAGACATTTTCCTTTGAAATATCTGTACTCTGAAAAATAAACCAAGTACTCCCCCTGAAATACTCAATATACTTACTTCCCTACTAATCATAAGATGTTTTGACAGGTCAGTGTTTTATGAACTGAATGAGACCACAGTACACCAGGATCTATAAAGGAAAGCATTCTCTGTGGGGGTACATATATTTCACATAATGGTGGCATAATTTATTCTTTTCCATTGTGAAAAGATATCCTGGAACAACTACCAACCAATGTATAAGACACTGAAACAGGCAAGTTGACATTTTTACTAGAGTTCTATGATACCATAATATTTTTCCCTTGGCAGTACTTCCACTAGAGATCTTTAAAAAGTCTATTTTTTCCCTTAAACAATTGCTTCCCCATAACCTATTACTAATATTGGAGTATAAAATAATGTATAAGTAATTTTGACCTTTTCCTGCAATGTCTGGTGGGACTTGACAAGCTGTCTTAGAGTTAATGTTAAAACATTTCATTGTTACAAAGTGATAAATAGGTACACTTTTTCCATTTCTAAAACTTCTATATTTGGCGGGGGGAGGGCAGAAGAAACCATTGGATATAAGAAGACATTTTTGTTTCTGGAAACCAAGCCTATCATTATTTTAGTAAATTATATTATCATAAGGGATTATCAATGAGAAATATTTTAAAATTGGAAAAATACCACTGATACAATCAATTCTCTAATTATCATTGTTTAAATTATACACTATAGAATACTGAAGAGACTAAAATGAATTTTGGTATTTCTTACAGCTGGCTTCATAATTTCTCTTTCAGAATTTCAAGTGGTGTCAGTTTAGAAAATTCATTTAAGCTTAAAATGTGTATTAAGTACCTAATAAGTACAAGCTATTGTCAGTCACATTTCCTACCTTCAAGCAGATAAATACGTTCTGGCGCTAATGATAAAACAAGCAAGCAAAACAGTGTAATATTGGATAGAATAAGGAGTTATAAACCAAATAGATTCTGAATAATTTAACATTCCATTTGGTTAAGAGGATTAGGGATGGTTTTCCAGAGTGGTATTTGAATTAGGACAGGGCATTGAAAGGCTGAATTGGTAGCTGAATGTGGTGATGTAGGCTGTATCCACGGTAGGGCATTAAGAAGGGAACTAGAAACTGTAGAGAGGGATAACATTACAGTAAGGTACAGCAGGGAGATAATGCCCAATAATGATAAGGTAGAGCGTAAACAAAGGGAAAGTTAATTTCAACTAATCATTATACATAATGAAAAGTTAACAATAACAAATCAGTTTTAAGCTAGTGTGACAGGAGAGACACTGGTGCTAGTAGCATTCAGGAGGGAGAAAGATCATGTTAGATGTGTTCAACAGGAAGTGGAAATTATAATCTGGGGTTTGAGGGAGATCAGAAATTTATTTGTTAATTCCTACAAAATCTGTGTTTAAATTCATGAGAATTGCTGGGATGGAAACCTAAAGAGAATATGTATATATATGTATACATATATATATATATATATATAGAGAGAGAGAGAGAGAGAGAGAGAGAGAGATAGATACAGATATAGATATTGATATATACAGATATATAGATATATACAGATACAGATATATAGAGAGATACAAATATATATATATATATAGAGAGAGAGATACAGATATATATAGAGAGAGATACATAGATATTGACATATATATATACATTTAGAAGATTGGTTTTTCAGTTTTTCTTTATTCCGAAGCTAGATATGTTCTCTTTTGTAAATTTCCTACATCGCTTTATGCCACATTTACTGCACATTTACTTAGCATTGTTTTTTGTTCCATAATTGTTTGTGAATTTAATTCACCACTGAATTTTTCTGATTCTTCCTTAGGGGAAGAAACATTTATTCAACTTTCTGTTTCCTTCAGTGCCTTTAGTAATGCTTTATACATAAAAAGAAGCAACAAATATTTATAGAGCATAATAGAATAGAACAAGAACATTCCAAGATGGAAATTTAAAGATAAACTGCTTAAATCTGACTCTCCTTAAATTCACCAATAAAAACTTCAGGATACCTATAATTTTATTTTGATTGAACCGGACTGAAAATTTAAAGTAAGACCACTTAAAAAGTTGAACAAACAAAGAAATAAGACAAAACATAAAATAAACACATGTGTAACCTTAGTTTCTCCATTCCTCACCAGCATATTTTCATTAACAAGTCTATTTGTACTGCTTAGCATGGGTCAGAGTCCAAGCATCAGAGCTTTTCTTCTGTGGGCCACCCTGGTTCTTTTGGATAGGGAAGTCTCCCTTCCTCTTGTTAATGTGGCTGCACCTGTAAAGCTTAGTTGTTACTCCAGTGGTGCTCAACATTGTATTTTGAGCTTTCCCACAGCCCTCCAGAATTACCTGCTAACTTAGTACCCACTGCCCTCTGGGAAACAGATGATGAAAGTAGACATTAATCTGCTTCAAAGTGACAAGTTGGTGGGAGGATAGGTTTCACCAAATCCTGTTTTTCTTATTTGTTTCTTTTGTTCTGGGCTCATGGGAACATGTGATTTCTCAGCTTCCCCTTCAGTTAGGTGAGATACGGTGATGGAATTAGGAGTGGAAGTGACATAAGGTACTTCTGGACCAAAGCAGTTAAGAGCTAGTATGCCTTCCTCAGCCTTCTTCTCCCTAACATTACAGTCCAGGAGATCATGTGATCCAAATGTTCTAGCTGTAAATTGGAGAAAGACTTTCCAGCTCACATCAGACAGATTTCTGTGTTTATCTGTTACATAGCATAGCCTAGCTTATCTTGAAAGATATATAGGGAAAGGTTCTTTTTCCTTTTTTTATTACATTATTGGAAAGGTCTCAAAATAGTTCTGTGTATACCCAAAGGTTTTAAAGAGTTCAGTACATAAGCTTTTCCAACTTTTCATTCCTGTTCTCTGCCTGCCATAGGACAGAGATAAATCCATTGAGGGCTAAGCTAAGCATTAAATCTGTGATAGTTATTGTATCTTACACAAAATTTCTCTTTAACTCAGAAGACTGTGGCTTGACATTAGGTCAAGTTTGTTGTGTCTGTCTTCTTTTACCCTAAGACCTCTGTATAAATAGAACTTTCTTAGAAATTAATCGGATGTATCCAGAAATGCCTGGATCTTAGTATGGCAGACAGGGCCTGGGCACAATATATCATCTTGATGTCATAAAGAAAAGCTGATTTACAGACATGAACACTGGTAAATGAAAAATTTAAATAAATTGCATAGTAGCTAGATTTCAATGGTCTCAGTACATGTGAAATTAGAAATTACATATTAAAGTATTCATAATTTCTTGGTTGGGATAGCTGGAAAAATACTTCTCTTTCATTCTGTAAATAACGTAGTAATGGCGAATACTGCAAATAAAGAATGACATATGTGTCCTAGAACTATATGGACTATTTTACCAGTAGTTTTTATAGTATATTTTAGCATTTAAGTTTGAGTTAAATGTATGTTCCTGATTTAAATGTTATAATTTTCCTTTTTCCTTTGTGAGAATATGAGAGTACATTGAATTTAATATTTTAAGTTTTTATGTTAATGTGCCACATTGCTCCTTGTTAATAATCACTGAATTTGATATTAATCAGAGCACTTCCAGTAATTTTCCTGATTAGGATAAATTTCAGATATTCAAAGCATTTTCTTTTCTCTTTGATTAAGAGGATTATGGGTTTAATCTTAATTGGTAGTTTTGAAACCCATCTTAAAAGATTTCTCTGGAGTAAGGCATCTATTTTCCTTACTCTTTCCTTCCTTTCTTTCCCTCTAGTTACTTTAGAGAATGGAGCTCTCAACTGTTATCCCTTTCCTAGCTTCTACTCTTCTTTTTCCCACTGTGTCTCATGTCTTCTTCCATAATAATACCCATAAAAACAGAGATTTGGGACAGAGATTATGTCATATTATTCTTTATATTCCTCATGTATATAACAATGCCTGACAAATAGAGATCCTAAATATATTTTTTAAAAAGAATGAGTGGGTGAGTTATCACATACATGAATAAAACTTTGAACACTGTTTAGGGATCCTTATGTCATCAACAATCACTTCTGCATTTCTGAAACTATTGCTGGAAAACACTGTGGGGAATCTAGGGCTAAGTCAAATTCTTCTGACCAACGCTCACAGAACCATTTCATTACAACATTGGTTAAACTTGGATAAGCCTAGAGAAGATACATTAAAGCCTTCATGAATTCCAGTTAAATCTGAATAATCTTTATTAACATGTCACTTTAGCTGTCTCACTCCCATGGTCACAACACAGAGTTTATTTACTGAAATCTCTTTAGCTGGGAAATCAATATTGCATTCTTTGAACATAGTCTCCTATTTTTGCTGCTCTATCCCTCTCTCAACATCAGTAGCTATCTTTGCAGTTTCATCAAGATCTCCAGTTCCTTTTTGTGTTTTTTTCAGTTCCATCCTTTTTCTTTTCTATCCAGTGCAGATCCTTTCATCTATAACATCAGTCTCTTGCTCTTCTTATACTCAATTCTATTGCCCTTTCTATCCTTCTGCTGCAGGTATTCTGCAAACCCCAATCAAACAAATATACTGCATACCCACTCCAAGGTAGTAACTTTATATTATTGTTGGATAAAATAATAAATGTGTGCCTAGATTCAACTAAAAATATTTTAATTTCAAGAGGACTATGCTCTATTGCCCTAGTTTCTCAGTACCTTTTATTGTTTTCTTTAAGGTTTTTAATCTAATTATTTCCTTTTTACTTTCATCATGTAATCTTTCTTCCTGATGGTGTCATTAGGCAAATATTCTCTCTTCTTTCAGCCATCAACTTTTCTCTATAATTACCCTATTTGCTCCACTTTCAGTAGAAAAAAAATACCTTCCCTTTAGTCAAAACAAGTATATCCACCTTCATTTTGGATGCTATTTCTTCCTGCATTACATCATATAGTTCTACAAGATTCTCTCTATGAAAGAAATTCAGTCATTTTTAAATTATTTTAACAAATAATAAAATTAAACTTGAAAATTAGAATATGTGAATTTGAAAGCTAGACATGTATCATTTATAGAGATAGAAATTATTTTAGGCATCAGCTATATGGAAAATACTTAAATAATTTGTATGAATTATGATTGAGGCCCTACCTCCAAACTGCAACTAAAGAGCAAAAGAACCAGGCTTCAGTCAATGAGCACATTGATTGGTTTCAGTATTGCCATTTGATCAAAAAAGACATCCTAGGATTTTTGCTAAATATTCTGGGAAAGAAATTCTTGTGATTTTGCAACTGAACTTAAGTAACCTAGGGGCAAGACGGGAATAAAGATGCAGACCTACTAGAGAATGGACTTGAGGTTACGGGGAGGGGGAAGGATCAGCTGGGACAAAGTGAGAGAGTGGCATGGACATACATATACTACTGAACGTAAAATAGATAGCTAGTGCAAAGCAGCTGCATAGCACAGGGAGATCAGCTTGGTGCTTTGTGACCACCTAAAGGGGTGGGATAGGGAAGATGGGAGAAAGGGAGATGCAAGAGGGAAGAGATATGGGGACGTGTATATGTATAACTGATTCACTTTGTTATAAAGCAGAAACTAACACATCATTGTAAAGCAATTATACTCCAATAAAGATGTTAAAAAAAAAAAAAAAAGAAAGGATATAGAATATTGTAGGTACAACATCTGTCTTGAAAGCCTGAATGGAAAACTGGCTGAACATGGAGAGCTTTGGGAGAAAACAGGAAAGAGAGATAGAAAATCTATTCCTGGTGGCATAAGATATAATTTGAGCACCTTTTAAACCCCGCCTTAAGCCATCCTTAATCTTTGGCTTGAGTCATTTTGTACCAGTCATTTGGAAATGAAAAAGAATTCACTAAAATTGTATTTAGTACGTAATGAATGCTCATTTATACTTGAGATTAATTACTGATTATCTCAGTTGAATCTGTCTAATTGTGAACCATTACCACTCAACGTTACTGCTATAATTTTATAATACTTTTTATAAAAATACGACATCTTTAAACTTTTAACAAAGGAATTTCCAGGCTATTTACAGATATTTATTTTACTAGATAAAATTCATACTTGTTACATTTCCAAAATATAGAAATAATAACAAAAGATAAGTAAACTAAGCAAAACAAGAAAATAAAAAAACAGGATTTTGATAAGGATCACAATGGATTTCCATGTTGTTAGCAATTTATATTTCCATCTTTGAAATATCTTATTGAATGTTTTCTATATACGTATTTTAGCCTTCTTTATATTTCCCAGTAGATTTGTGTATCTCTTCCTATAGGTATTCTATTTCTAGTTTATTTTTTTCTTGCTATTTTCATATTACTGTTATTATAAATAAAATAAATTTTATTTATTAAATTATTGATTTAGGAAAACTGGAATTGGTAGGAGGTCATGTGAAAATACGTGAGAGTAAGTGGATGGGTCCCAGCAGTGTGTTTAGACAGCTGAGAGCTCCTGGGTGAAAAGACTTAAGAATATAGTTGCATCGTACAATGGAGAGAGGAGGGTTCAACTGAAACAGACTCTATGCTGAGTTCCCTTCTCGTAAAAATGATATCACATTGAGCAAAACTGCTCATTACTCAAAGAAATTAAACAAGAATTTGTGGTGGCTGACTCTACATTGGGCAGGGTTGGAATGAGTGAGGTGTATCATTGCTTTTTCATTGGAAAAGGATAAGATCAAATGGAAATGGATATGAATTGTATATAGTTGGGATCATACCAATTTTGTGAGCTTGAAGATTCAGGGGTACAGCAGAACTCTTGTTCCTGTCATTGATATTTTTTTATATTTCTGCAAATAAATTATGTTCTCATAGTTTCATGTTTACTTTCTTGCCCTCTGTTGCTGTCATATAAAAGGAAAAAATATTGGAGATGGTAGAGGTAGGGCTGGAGATCAAGAGTTTCTTACAATTTTTCACTTTGTTTTTTAAGGTATTTTATGTATGTCATTTTAAAGTAGTCAGTGTTTCTAAAGATATATAGGTACTAGAAATTTTAAAAATTCCTGAGACACAAATGTGAAATACGATATATTTCCAAAGAACGTGATCAACATAAATTTTACACATCAGCCTAATATTCATCCCCATGTATGTTGTTTCTTAAATATTAAAGGGAATAAAATAAAAGTTAATTTAAAAATGATGTCCATTCTTTAAAGAAACTCAAATTTACATTGATTAAATATCAGTGATTCATGAAGCAATGATATTTTGAATAAAATGAATGAGATTACACAGTTTGTATTGACTTAAGCTTGACCATAGTGATTCTGATTTTTAAAACCATATTCATCTCATTGATGGAAATATAAAATCTGAAATTATAGAAAAGTTATTTTATTTCTACTTATTGAAGTAGAAATGTGAAATAATTTCTTATGGTATAACAGCATTTGAAAAACTAATCATTATACAAAATGATGTTAAAATATTTTTTCTAGTAATTTATAAAAGGAAATATATAATAATGTTACAATATCTTGAGGAAACAAAAGGACATAATATACCAGTTTATCTCTTGACTTGCAGTAGAAATAACCTTTAGCACAATGATATTTAATGTGAGAATTATTGTAAAAGAATGATTTTATATGTGAATAGGTTTAAAAGTCTTTTTAAAAAATTTTTGACTTTGTTATGATTTTTCATGGCTTCTGCATTCAGGTAGTTCCCTTTTCTTGAGATTTCAAGTACAAGAAATATCTTGTTGCAAATGGGAAACTTATTTTTTATTCTTTCACATATAATAGCTAATTTTGCTCCAAACTCTCGATATTTCATCTTTTATTTTCTTTGAATGAGTGAGCCTCAGACATTATTCTTGGCTAATTTAAAAGAACATGAAAGAGAGAATACATGGGGAAATGAGCACTTCATCAACAAATCTAACCTTTGGAATTTCAACATAATGTAGAAACATGTTATAGAGGTAATTTGTTGATTTGTAGTTAGTATATATGAAAGAAATTCTCGTGAAGAGAGCATGAAACTAAAGTTGTAATGTCCTCATGTTTCTGATTTCTTGAGCTTTATTCATGAATGTAACTGTCCAAAATAAATTGAATACAAGAGTTTTTAGCTATATTTGATATATTCAGTTTCCTTTGGCTTTTAATTTAATTCCCCTTTTTCTGTTCCATGATCCCATTAAGGATACATTTTGTTACATAAATTATTTGGAATTACATTTAGGTTTCATAAATTATTTGGAATTCTTCTGTATAGGACATTTGTCTTTTCCATCCCATTTATTTATTTATTTGATCATTTATGTATATCACTTCAGTAGGGACATGGATATTTATTTTTTACTTTGAGTTGTAGCTCAATATTGCTCTATTTTGTTGTTCAAATGTTCCATCTTTGGCAATTGGGAGATGTTTCTGTTGGGTTCTGTGTCTTTTTCACATCCCATCAATATGGGTTTCATTTAGCTATTTTTTTGATCTGACTAAACAAGATGCTCTAGTTTTACCTTGTATGTTTCCTGCTTAGGTCCTAGAATCAGCCATTTCTCTCAGGAAACTGGTTTCTTTTATTGAAGAATGGTATTAGAAACAAAGATATTGGGAATTCCCTGGCAGTCCAGTGGTTAGGACTCAGTGCTTTCCCTGCCGGGGCCCAGGTTCAATCCCCGGTCCTGGTCTGGGAACTAAGATATCCCACAAGTGGCGTGGAACAGCCAAAACAAAACAAAAAGAAAGGCGTCTTTGCTTCTGTGCCCACTCAGTGGAAAGGAATAAGAATAAGGAGAGGTATGTGTGTATTCTAACACGTGTACATTCACATACCTAGAAATACTTCTTTTTATACCCATCTGTATCTATATTAAGCTGACTATGAGTTCATTCTGATGGCTGCAACTCTAATCTATTACCATATGGATCATTCTAGTCTCCTTTTGCTTACCTATAAACTCACATTTCAATAGTGAGAACCTAGCTTCCTCCATCCACCATAGATTTGCTTATTCGTTCAATTCCAGTATACATGTATAGCAGTATAAGAATTACTTCCCTGTGGGAACAACGTTGTCAACTAAATTACAGTACTTATTTACAGTTCCTTTTTCCTTAAGTCTTACACTTCCCACTTGTTTCCATAGTTGCTATGGTCAGCACATCCCCATCCCATCCCCCCCCCCGCCCCCGTCTCCCAGCCCCAATCCCCATCTCTACAATGAGGTTATTTCATACATAAGCAGTGCATTTAGATTTTTTGGTCACATTCTGCATTCTGTCCAGGGATCCCTGGACCTTCTAAACAATTGCGTACATTTAGGTTTATTTTTTGTGCTATAAAGTTCTATGAGTTTTGACAAATGCATAATATCATGCATTCACCATTGCAGTATCATTCAGAATAGTCTCACACCTACAAGTCCCCTGCATTTCACCTATTCAACTCTCCCACACTCTCACTCCCAAATCCCTGGCAACCACTGATTTTTTTAAACTCTATTTATAGTTTTGCCTTTTCCAGAAATTAACATAATTGGAATCATATACAATAGTATGCTGTCTTTTCTGGCTGGCTCTTTTCAATTAGCAATGTGCATTTAAGATTCATCCATGTTTCTCATGGCTTGATAGTTCATTTCTTTGTATCACTAGATGAAATTCAGTTATATGGATGTACAAAAATTTATTTATCCATTCACCTATTAAAGGAGAACTTGGTTGTCCTTTGGCAATTATGAATAACGTTGCTGGAAACATTCACATTTAGATTTGCATGAATATAAATTTTCAACTCGGTTAAATACCTAGAAAGATTATTGCTGGATAGTTTGGCAAGACTATGTTTAGCTTTGTAAGAAACTGAGACTGTCCTCCAAGTTGACTGTACCATTTTGCATTTCTGTCAGCAATGACTGAGAGTTCCTGTTGCTCCAATTCTCAAAAACATTTGGTATTGTCAGGTTTTTTTTTTGTTGTTGTTGTATTTTAGCCATTTAATAGGTGTGTAGTGGTATCACATTGTTTTAATGTGCTATTTCCTATTGACAAATAATTTTAAATGTGTTTTCATATACTTATTTGCCATGAAGTATATATTCTTTTTTGAGGCATCTGTTCAGATATTTTGCCCATTTAAAAAAAGATTGTTTTCTTATTGTTGAGTTTTAAGAATTCTTTTCATATTTTGAATACAAGTCCTTTATGAGAGACCTGTTCTACAAGTATTTTCTCCCAGTCACTGGCTTGTCTTTTTATCCTTTTAACAGTGTCTTGGCAGAACAGAAGTTTTTACTTTTATGTCCAACTTGTTTTTAAAAAACAGATTTCGCTTTTGATGTTGCATCTAAAAATTCATCACCAAAACCAAAGTCACTTATTTTTCTCCAGTGTTATAGAATAATATATTTTGCATCTTACCCTTAGGTTTTTGATCCATTTTGAGTTAGTTTTTGTGAAAAGTGTAAAATTCCTTTAGATTCCTTTTCCTTTTCCTTCTTTCCTTCCTCTACTCCTTCTTCCCCCTCCCTCCCTCCCTCCCTTCCTTCCTTCCTTCCTTCTTTCTTTCTTTCTTTCTTTGTCCCAGCACCATCTATTGAAAGGAGCATCCTTTCTCACTTTTCTCTGTTAAATTGCCTTGTTCCTTTTTCAAAGATCAGTCAGCTCTACCTGTGTGGGTCTACGTCTGGGTTCTCATCTATGTTCCATTGATCTATGTGCTTCCTTTCACCAGTGCTATGCTGTGTTGATTACTATAGCTGTATAATAGGTCTTGAAGTCATATAGAATCAGTTGTCCAACACTATTATATTTTAGTATTATGTTGGGTATTCTAGGTCTTCTCCTTTTTCATATGAACTTTAAAATTACTATTTCAGTATCTACTCTTCTTGATTAAGATTTCATTAATCTATTGATCAAGTTGGCAAGAATGATAATCTTAACAATATTGTGTTCAAATCCATGATCATGGTATTTCTCTCCATTTAAAAATCTTCTTTGAATTCTTTCATCAAAGTTTTATAATTTTTTGCATATAGATCTTATACATATTTTGTTCAATTTCTCTATCAGAATTTCATTTTGAGGGGAGCTCTTGTAAATTATGTGTCTTTTTAAAATTTCAAAACCCAGTTTTCATTGGTGACATATATAAACAAAATTAACATTTGTACATTACCCTTGTATGTTGCAACCTTGCTATAATCACTTATTAATTCCAGGAGTTTTTTCATTGAGTACTTGGGATTTTATGCAGACAATCATATCATCTCAGAACAAAGACAGTTTATTATCTTCTTCCAAATCTGTGTACTTTTATATCCTTTTCTTGCTGTATTGTGATAGCTAGGACTTGTAGTATAATGGTGAATAAATGTGATGAGAAAGGAAATCCTTGTCTTGTTCCAGATCTTAATGGGAAAGTGTCCAGTTGCTAACTACTAAATATGAAGTTAGCCTTGGGTTTATTGTAGATGTTTTTTATGAGTTGTTGAAGTTCCTCTAGATTCATATTTTATCATGAATGCACATTATATATTCTCAAATAATTTTCCTGCATCAATTGATATAACCACATGATTTTTCTTCTTTAGTCTGTTGATGTGGTAAATTACATTAATTGGCTTGTGAATGTTGAACCACATTTGCATATGTTGAATATATTTTACTTTCTGTGATATATAATGTTTTTATACATTGTTGGAGGTGATTTGCTAATATTTCGCTGTAGGGTTTCACATCTGTGTTCATGAGAGATATTGGGCTTTATTTGGTTTGGTATTAGGGTAATGCTGCTCTCATAGAATGAGTTGGAAATGTTCCCTCTGCTTCCATTTTCTGAAATAGACTGTGGAGAATTGGTATTATTCCTTTCTTAAATATTTGGTAGACTTCATCAGTGAAACCATCTGAACCTGGAGCTTACTTTTATTTAAGTTCATTAATATCAATTTGATTTCTTCAGCAAATTTAGGCCTATACAGTTCCAGTGTGGTCTGAAAATCCATTCTAATTCATTTTTTGCACTTAGCTCATTTCTGTTTCTTTTTCATGCACAGACAACAAACAAATGCACATATGAGTGAACAAGCAAAAAAACCTATCTGACTTCCTCTACATCCAAAGAAGCCTCTAGATAGCTATGCATCTGTGCCATGTAACTCAAATATGTTCATCCTGTTCCAAATATGAATCAGACTACTGCATTCAAAGCTGTCAGGCCAAAATTTTTTGAACCTAGGATTTTAATATTATTTCTACTTTTGCTTTAGTTCCCTTGTAATTGTTCTTACTTTGTAAATATTGGTGATTATACTTTGCAACTCCAGAATTTCCTTTAGGTTCTTTCTCTATGTATAAATTCTTAACACTTTATTGATATTCTCTGTTTGATGAGACATTGTCATCACACCTTCCTTTAATTCATTAAACATTGTTTCTTTTACTTCTCTGAACATACTTATAGTAGACACTTTGAAGTCTTTAAGTCCGATATGTAGTTTCCTTTAAAAGCTTCTTTTGTTTGCTTGTTTTTCTATAAATGGAACATACTTTCTTTGTATGTTTCATGAGCTTCTCTTTATTTATTTATTATTATTATTTTTTTTGCGGTACGTGGGCCTCTCACTGTTGTGGACTCTCCCGTTGCGGAGCACCGGCTCCGGACGCGCAGGCTCAGCAGCCATGGCTCACAGGCCCAGCCGCTCCGCGGCATGTGGGATCTTCCCGGACCAGGGCACGAACCCCTGTCCCCTGCGTCGGCAGGTGGACTCTCAACCACTGCCCCACCAGGGAAGCCCCGTGAGCTTCTCTTTAAAACTGGACATTTTAGATAATATATTGTAGCAATATATAGTGACACCACCCCCTCCCAACCTGGGGCTTATTATTGTTGTTGTCATTTCTTTCTTCTTTATTTTTTAAAAATGATCTGGTTGGACTACTTCAATAAAGTTAATTTCCACCACAGAGTGCAGCCTCTGATGTATCTCCTTAGAATGCATAGCATTAGACGTGTGCACAGTTTTCCTTAATTTCAGGATCAGTGTGGTTTTGCCTAGTCTCTCTTGACTTTCTTTTTCCCTGATCTCTCCATTAATTTTCTGGCTGATCTGCCTCTACTGGTATCACACTTAGCTGTTAGCCTCCACTAATAGATATCTAATTGGTCCATATTTTCAACAATGCCCTGGGCATTAACTGATTCTGAGTCCTGATCACCCATTTCCAATATGTGTGTGTGTGGCAGGGGGCAGGGTTCCCACACATCCATTAAGCAATGCTCTGATACTGGCTTGGTGTCCTACAATCCATTCAACTAAATTGTGACACTATTTACTTAGAGACAGAATCAGATCTCACAGCTTAAGAGCTCAGTACTACAAGAATGACTGCCCCCCACCCCCAAAACACACCCAGTCACAAGTCCAGGTTGTCACTTGTGCTTCTGCCCTACCTGCTACAGATCAGTTTCCAACTACCCCTCCTCAGGTTCAATTAATTTATTAAAGTGGCTCACCGAACTCAGAGAAACATTTACTTACTAGATCACTGGTTTACTATAAAAGCATGTAACTCAGGAACAGCCAGGTGGAAGAAATGTATAGTGCAAAGAATGGGGAAAAGGCTGAATTTCCATGTTCTTTCTGGGTGTACCACTCTCCTTCAGTCTTAACTTTCAGCTACCAGGAAGCTTGCTGAACTTAGTTTTGGTTTTTATGGATGCCTCATTACAAATGCATGGTTGATTAAATTATTGGCCATTGGTTTTTGAACTCAATCTCCAACCCCTCCCCTCTCCTCCCAGAAATCAGGAAGGTGGGACTGAAATTTTAACTCTTCAGTTACATAGTTGCCTCTGTGGCAACCAGCCCTCATCCTTAGGAGCTTTCCAAAAGTCACCTGATTAACATAACAAGAGACTTTATCACTCTCATCACTTAGGAAATTACAAAGGTTTTAGGAGCTCTGTGCCAGAAAGGGAAACAAAGACTATATATATATATATATATATATATGTTATGTTATGATAAATAACAATGTCACACTTCACAACCTGATCTAATTAAAGTTAGACCCCCTTTTCAGAGACAGAGTGCTGCCAGTTCTGGTTTTCTCTGACTTCAAGAAGATTTTTAGCTGTCTTTTCCCTGGTTGTCTTTGTTAAACTTGCAGCTGGTCTATCACTTCTCTTATTGCTGTTAATACTTTGGAACTGCCACCCTTCACTTAATTTCTTACCTCTATGATTTCCATTGTTTTCAACAATGTCCTAAGGACATGAATTTCACCAAGCTCTGAATTAGTTTCGAACCCTTAGAGATGTAGAGCTCTGTGTTCTTAAATTTCTTTCTCACTGGCAGGATTTTTGTATTATGATTTCTCCAGTTGATAATCGGAATCTACATGGGAGTTGTGAGGCTTAACCCCCTGGTCTCAGCTTACCCCTTTTGACAAGGAATCTCCGTCTTACAGGGAGCTGAAGTGGGGTGATTGGGGACAAGTACACATTCTGTTGTTCTTGGGGTAGAGTTTCTGTCCTATGAATGGAGGCTGGCTAGAAGAAGGAACCCCAGACCTTTGGCCGCATATGACTGCAATAGATTCTACAACACAGATATGGGAGGGGTGTGAGAAAAGCTGGTGGCCTTCCTCTCCATAGCCCTTTATTGGGAGCTTGGAAAAACTGTCTTCTTTGCTTCACATGGCGTAAACCTTTTATCACACTAGGCTGCAAAGGTGTGTGTGTGTGGGGTGGGGGGCAGTATATAGGAGTGTATTGTAGCTCAAGTATCACTGACTCTCATTCTTCTAATTGGGATTTATTTGATTTTATTGAATAAATATTTCTTCATGTGCTGTGTTCCCTTTAAAATTTTTGGTATTTTAATGGATGATGCTTTATAAATGGATGCTTCTCTTGGAAGATGGTCTGTCAAGCTTCTCCTGCCATCATTCTGGAAGTCTCCAGCCCTTAGGATTTTCTATGGACACAAGCATAGAAGTTATCTGTGGATAAGGTAGTGTTACCTTTTATATTTCCAACCCAATATGCCTTTTATTTATTTATTTTTCTTGCTTAATTACACTGGCTAGGAACTGCAAACAATATTGAATAGACTTTATAAAAAGTCACAACCTTTCTTTGGTTCTGAGCTTAGGGAAAAGGTATTCATTCAATATTTTACAAGGAAGTACACTGTACTGTAAGGTTTTTGTATACGTCTTTTATGAAGTTGAGAAATTTCCTTCTCTTCCTAGTATGCTGAAAGCTCTTTTAACTTTTTGAAGTGTATTATCCTTCTTATATATTGGATTTTATAAGGAATGTTTCATTAAGGCTTTTGCAACTATGTTCATGAGGGATATTGAACTATAATTTTCTTTTATCCTTGTGAAATTTTCTTGGTTATGTTGCCACTTCGAGTTATGTATTTTCATATTTTTAGCCTCTGATATCAATTTACTCAACTTTGATATGGGTCAGGATAGGCTAATATATTCTTAATAATACTAAACCAAATCTTAGTGGGTTAGAATAATAAAAGTTCATTTTCCATTCATGAACAGTTGATTGCATGAGTTCTCCTGGGTTGTCTTCACCCAGTAGTGGCTAAGTGATCCTGGCTCTTTCCAGGACGACTTTTTATGATTCCTCAAATCTCTCCCTGGATCCTATACATATGTATGGGTGATAAGGAAATAAGGAAAGCAAAAGGAGAAAATCATGGTCATCTGCAGAGGCATACATCAATTTCTTCTCACTTTCTATTGGTATAACTAGAAATTTGGCAAAAATATCTCAAGTTAAACATTTTTGTTGCAAGGAATCCAAGCAAATTGGCAGAGAAATTTGCTATTAATTGTGTCTTTATATCACTCCTAGTATTGTATTAAATGGATCTCACAGATAGTCCAGAGATTGTTCTGGGTCAGTCTGATGAAGTTAAAGCATATCGAGAAAATAACTTGGGAAGATTAAAGAGTTAAACAGTGATCTGTGTAGGATACCTGTGTAGGATAAGCAGAGATAGCCACATTTAAAGCAATTAACTGGATAGACGTTTCCACAAAAGGTAGACCTCTTTTTGACCACAAGTAATAACATTATTCTTAATACATAAATGGGGATTATGAACACATAGTATGCTGTGTTAGGTTGAGCAAGGTTTTGTGAAGAAAGATCAAAGCAACAGTTCCAATTTCTAAATAGCTAAACATCTTCCAGGGTCATATAAATCTAACGGCAGATTTGTAAAACAAAATACAGTGGAATAGAAATTAAAAGAATGTTCAAAAATGCCATCATTTCAAAATTCTACAAAATGAAATAAAACTTAATAAAAGACACATTAAAATTATTAGACTATCAAAATGCAGTTGCCTTCCCTCAATAATACAACTCCAAAGGTAAAGATTTTATACTGAGAAATATTTTAGCATAATAGAGCTTATTTCAGTTACTTATTATCTATGAGCTTCTTTTCAATATAATGTTCCAACTAAGGTTATAATTTTACTTTGTGTGGATCAAAATTATTCCTCATTAGTTAGCTACATTGTTCAGGTGCACATTATGCATTGTATTAAAATTATACTAAGTAATAAATGGATAAATGGAAGACCTTAGAAAATTTACACTTGAATTAAAAATGGAAATGAGTTGCTAAAATGGAATGAAGCATCTCACATTTTCAAGGTAATATTAAAAGTCTATTTTTGGTTGAATATTTACAATGTGAAATTAAGTTCCTGTTACTGCAGATACATTAATATACAATGTAATAAAATAATATACATGACAAAGAAGCATGTAAGAAAAGAGTCCAATGGAGATGCAATACATAACAGTGTTAAAAAGCAAAACAATATAGCCAGTCTCTCTGGCTGGCCCCAATATTTTTCAGTTATGTGATATAAACCTAACCTAAATATGCCTTAGGATTAGTTAATATTTGTGCATGTAAACTACCTACTAGGGTATAGTAAACACTGCATTTATTTGTGTTAAATTTAAAAAAAAGTAGGGAGGGGGGGAAGAGAATAAGAGAGAGAGAGAGATAGAGTCAGGTTTGGAGTCAGGTTTTCTTCTCATTTATATCACAGTCCAAGGTGAGCAGTAAGTGGAAGCGATGTTCTTTCCCATACATTCACTCCAGGCTTCTAGTCTAGAGGCTTTACCATCCCCTAGGGTTTTGGTGTCTCAGATGAATACTCTGAGTCAGGCTGGCAATCATGAGAAGAAAGGAGGAGAAAAAAATATGTTTAAAAAACAGGCCACTGGTGGTATTGATTATTTCTACCCGCATTCCACAGGCCAGACTCTTTTGGTCAAAATTTAGATAATAAGAATCAAAACATTTCAGGGAAAAAAAGAAAAAAACAACTAAGAAAACAATTCAAAACAGAAGAAAATTGTATCACAATTTTGAAATCTGAATCAAATATTGATTCAAATCTGAATCAAATATCCTTTTTTTTGCCAATCTGTTTTTTTAATTTATTTATTTTATTTATTTTTGGCTGCATCGGATCTTAGTTGTGGCACACAGAATCTATGATGAGGCGCACAGGTTCTTTCGTTGCAGCGCATGGGCTCTTCATCGTGGCGTGTGGGCTTCTCTCTAGTTGTGGCCTGCGGGTTTTCTCTTCTCTAGTTGTGGTGCATAGGCTCCAGGGCGCGTGGGCTCTGTAGTTGTGGCACAGGAGTTCCAGAGCATGTGGGCTCTGCAGTTTGTGACACTCAGGCTCTCTAGTTGAGGTGCATGAGCTCAGTAGTTTTGGAGCCCTGGCTTAGTTGCCCCGCCGCATGTGGGATCTTAGTTCCCTGACCAGGGATTGAACCTGTGTCCTCTGCATTGTAAGGAGGATTCTTTACCACTGGACCACCAAGGAAGTCCCCTGAATCAAATATCCTTAAACAAGCATTTGCACTTATAAAAATAAATAAATAAATAAATAATCACCACAGAATTTGATAAAAAGCAGGAAGATACAAAATGAATTGCCTGAAATAAGCTGAAAATAATAGATGAACTACCAAGTCATTTAAAATTGAATACTAAATTTCATTGTGATCAAATGTAAATAGATTTAAGTGAAAATCTAATTAGGAGAGTTGAGGAAATGAATAAATGCAGTCAACAGAATGGAAATAGAAATAATGAGAGGTAAAATGGATCAGAGAGAAACAGTAATAACATGAAGATTCAACATAGTGTCTTGGAGCCTGTGAAACATTAAAATCTTGGAGCCTGTGAAACATTAAAATAACAGAATGAAAAAAACATTAAAAAAATTAAAATAACAGAATGAAAAAAAAGCGCTAATTTTTAAAGTAACATATAAGAAAATTTTCTGAAACAATAGAAGATCTGAATCTACATGTTTGAAATAGTCCCTCTTACTTTGGGAAATTTGACCTGAAATGGTCTACTTCAAGTTATATAAATAAAATTTTGGGGACTTACAGGTAAAAACTGAATTCTGTGGGTGTCAAGGTGAAAAGTTGTATTAATTGACAAAGGAGAGAAAATCAGGTTAGCCTCAGAATTTTGACAGCAACATATAAGGCTGGACAAAAATGGAGATGCCTTTTCAAGGAAATCAAGGAGACGAAAATGTAAGTCAAGAACTTATAACCATCCAAGTTGTCCTCATTTAACAAGTCTCCAGAACTTCAGTTTTTTTTCACAGGCAAGAACACAAGAATCACTGTACTATCCTTTCAGAGGAATCTTGCAGAAGATGAGCTTTATTCAACTGAGAAATAATTGTAAAAGGATAGCAAAAGAATAGCTGTATGTGGAATCCTCAATTTTTATATTGGTACTTGGCATGTGGTAAAGATTGCATTTCTTACTTTTCCTTATGTGTAGTTATGGCCCTGTTCAAGTCAATGGGATGTAAAGTAGTGTTTGCCAATTCTATAATGTGTCTTTAAAGTGACAGGTTGTGCCTTTGTATCCTTTATTTCTTCTTCCCTTTGTCTAGAATGCTTATATAATAGTTAGAACTGGAAGAGTGTTTTTGGACTAGGTGGACAAAGAGGTCATGCATTATGAAGAAACAAGTCAGAAGAGCTAGATACCTGATAGTACATAACCTTACATGTAGATGTTAAGAGTGCCTACATGATATGAGGGATAAATACATTTCATTTCTAACTTTTAAAAAGTTATTTTGGGTTTCTGAGACTAGAAATAAAATCAAATTCTAATTAATACAGAGCCGGTCCATACAGTCCTTGCAGGTCATTTGTATCGTGTTCCAGTTTATCCTAAGTGTAAGCAGAAACGTGCATGGTTTTGGTGGAACTAGGAGACATTTACTGATCAGGGAACCACTGGTCAGGAAACAGTGGAAGTGGATCAGAAAACTTGTAGTTGAATTCCCATGGTTGCATTGGATGTGCCTGAGGGCCTTATCTATTGAGCTTCTTTGACAAACTGGAAAGACTATAGGTTTGCTTAGGTTGCTGCAACTGACAGTTGGGCATAGATCATGGTCAGAAAGGCAATATTTTACTGTCAAATAATTATAGCAGTAATGTCTTTTATAACTGAAAGTTTTAACCTTTCATTTTAAAAATAAACATCATGGGGTGCTATATCTACATATATGTTTGCAATAAAAAAAAAGAAACGGAGGAGGATTCTTTTAGTTTTAATTTTTTGAAGTCTTTTTAATACAAATGTAAGATGATGAAAATTAAATGCCAATATAATGTTTCAGGGAAGGAGTTTTAGCAATTCAAGTATAAAATAGTTATTTTTTAAATAGCAAATTTCGTATTAATGGTAACCAAATTTTTGTTCTTTTTTTTAATTTAATTCAGTTTGCTTTTTATAATTTTCTGAGTTGTCGTCCTCCTTGCAATACTTGTTTTAATGTTGTCTTCTCTGATACTTCTCCAACTTTGCTCTTAAAATACTCTAAACTACCAATAAAAATTCCAGTGAAAGAACACTCTGTATTTAAGTGAATTGACTTTTTTTTTTTTTCTGATCCCAGGACTGGCAACAATCTAATTTCAGCCAAATCAAGGTTCTAAATAAAGGCAACCAGGGAAGGCAATTTTTTTTTTCTGAGATCTTTGTTTGGAAAAGCATGCATGACAAAGCTCTAGAATAAAGGTCTTAAAAATAAGACCTGTCCTATATATACTTGGGATGGATAGATGGACGTTGGGGCATTCCTAAACAGAGAGTAACAATTTTGTTTAGTTTTTTTCACTACTTTGTGTCATTCTGGAAAAAAATATTTATATCAAATATTAAGATATTTTAAACCAGCAAGGTGGCATGATTTGCTCCTGTATAAACTTTATACCTGTCATGTTAAAATGTTTGTAACATTTTTTTCAGTTGAGAACCTTTTGAAAATCCTGCTCTGCATTTCTAATTGCAGATCTTTGTTTGTTTAAATAGTTTAGGGCTGGAATAAATTGAATTATAGCAAACAAAAGAAAGGTCTATAAAGATTATATACTCTGTTATGCTTTTATGACTGAATATGATAGAGCAAACATTTTCAGTACTTTTTGGAACAGTTCAGATTTATGGACACTTGAAAATGAAGAGTTAATTAAAATGATAGGTTTTTTTTTTTTTTTTTTTTGTATGAGAAGATGAATTGACTTGACTTGGAATTGTTAAAATTTTAACAAAATTTAGAATTTTCCAATCTTTGACATGGGGACAAGAAAAAAAGTTTTACCTGTTAATAAAACAAAGCAGTAAAGAACTAAGAAAAAGAAAGAAAGAAACAGAAAAAGCTTTGTGTTCTCTGCAGGGATGGAGAGCTTTATATAGTTGCAAAGGATATATATTAATATATTTTGCTAATTTTTATCATGATAACATACAATCAAAAGGCATTTTGTGTCCATTTTTTTTTTAGTATATGCATTTCTTAATCTCCAAGAATTCTAAAAGGAAATGATATAATGCTACTTTCCAAGATTTTTAAAAAATACATTAACATTTCAGTATGACTTGAGACAACCCTGAAAGATTAAAAAAACTTTAATGTATTTTGTTGAATAGGGAATTAACAAATATATAATTCAGTTTATTCATAAAAATCACCACATTAATTAAACTGATTTAAGATTATTTGATATTTTTCTTATTATATATATTTTCTAGAAATTTTTTTGCTGTTACTTGACATGTCACTAGTATCAGCAGAAAAAGAAAGAATTCAAATACTTTCAACATATTTTAGGTCAAAATAAGCAATTTTTTGTTATTTTTATCATCTTATATTTTTATTTGAAAAATTTATATCACCTTACAAACTTTAATAAAAGGTTTTTTTTGGAAAATAACCTTTGATATTTGAGTTTACATATAAAAACTAAAAAGTAGTCTAAAATATCAATTAACACTAACTTCAGTGATTAGATAAGGAGTTAGTATAGAGGGATAATGTCCCACCTAATCTGATCATTTTATTTGCCCTGGGCCGTTATCTGTAAAGACTCTGTTTTTTTTTTTTTGCGGTACGCGGGCCTCTCACTGTTGTGGCCTCTCCCGTTGTGAAGCACAGGCTCCAGACGCACAGGCTCAGCGGCCATGGCTCACGGGCCCAGCCGCTCCACGGCATGTGGGATCTTCCCGGACCGGGGCACGAACCCGTGTCCCCTGCATCGGCAGGCGGACTCTCAACCGCTGCGCCACCAGGGAAGCCCTGTAAAGACTCTTTGACAAATACATTATTCCAAATGGAGTAAATATATTCATTGACTTGAATATCACAAATTTGCAGTTTTAATTAGGAGTAAAGCTTGGCTAGTCGAGCTTTATTTTTAAACAAACTGGTTGTCCTACAGTAAAAAAATAAATAAATATTCAGCACTTACTATAAATGGAGTATAATGCTAAATATAAACAAAAACAATGTTTAAACTATATTTTCTGACTTTAAAATTTTTTTTATTGAAGTATAGTTGATTTACAAGGCTGTGCTAATTTCTGTTGTACAGCATTGTGATTCAGTTATACATATATATATATACACATTATTTTTTATATTCTTTTCCATTATGGTTTATCACATATTTTTTTGATGCCACAAAAAAGTTTTAATTTCATACCAAAAGAAAACAAAAGTGAAGTAAAAATAATAATAAATGACAAGCAGAGAAAAATATTTGCAACTTATATATCAAAGACCAAGAATCAATATCCCTGATATATAAAGAGCTGTTGAAATAAAGAAGTAAGAGGTCAACAACCAAAACAAGCTAGAAATATGAAGAGCAAGTTTATAGTAAAAGAAGTACAAATGACTTTTAAGCATTTGAAGAGATGTTCAATCTCAGTCTTTATAAGAGAAAAGAAAGTTATACTAACTATACCATCATATATATAAGTATATATATATATATATATATACATGCAGTACTATTGTGTTTATGTGTGTGTGTGTGTGTGTGTGTGTGTGTATATATATATATATATATATATATATATATATATATATATATATATACTATGTATATACAGTCATTACTTGATATCCATGGTGGATTGG